>NC_069508.1:146774722-146999722 GCF_027579735.1 Bombina bombina
GTTCGCCGCGGCGGGCGAACATATGCGATGTTCGATCCGCCCCCTATTCTTCATCATTGAGTAAACTTTGACCCTTTACCTCACAGTCAGCAGACACATTACAGCCAATCAGCGGCAGACACTCCCTCCCAGACCCTCCCACCTCCTGGACAGCATCCATTTTAGATTCATTTGGAAGCTGCATTCTTAGTGAGAGGAGGGACAGTGTAGCTGCTGCTAATTTAATAGGGAAATTGATAGCTAGGCTAGTGTATTCAGTGTCCACTACAGTCCTGACGGACTCATCTGAGCTCTGCTGTAAGGACAACACCCCAAAAGCCCTTTTTAGGGCTAGAACATCAGTCTGCTTTTTTTTTTTTTTCCTGTGTAATCTAATTGCAGTTGCCTGCCTGCCAGCGTGTGTGTCAGGTTCACAGCGTATGCTGTACCCGCTTGCCCAGTGCCACCACTCATATCTGGTGTAACAGTAGTGTAGATTTAAAAAACAACAACACTTTTTTGACTGTGAAATAATAGCAGACAGCTGCCAGTACCCAAGATGGCCGCCAATAAGGCAGATGGGGAGGGTTAGAGAGCTGTTTTGGGGGGGGGATCAGGGAGGTTGGGGGCTAAGGGGGGGATGCTACACCACAGCATATGTAAATATGCTAAATATATATTTTTAAAACCTTTAATTTTAGTACTGGCAGACTTTCTGCCAGTACTTAAGATGGTGGGGACAATTGTGGGGTGGGGGAGGGAAGGGAGCTGTTTGGGAGGGATCAGGGGGTCTGATGTGTCAGGTGGGAGGCTGATCTCTACACTAAAGCTAAAACTAACCCTGCAAGCTCCCTACAAACTACCTAATTAACCTCTTCACTGCTAACCATAATACACGTGTGATGCGCAGAAGCATTTAGCGGCCTTCTAATTACCAGAAAGCAACGCCAAAGTCATATATGTCTGCTATTTCTGAACAAAGGGGATCCCAGAGAAGCATTTACAACCATTTGTGCCATAATTGCACAAGCTGTTTGTAAATGATTTCAGTGAGAAACCTAAAATTGTGAAAAATATAAAGTTTTTTTTTTATTTGATCGCATTTGGCGGTTAAATGGTGGCATGAAATATACCAAAATGGGCCTAGATCAATACTTTGGGTTGTCTACTACACTACACTTAAGCTAAAATTAACTCTACAAGCTCCCTACATGCTCCCTAATTAACCCCTTCACTGCTGGGCATAAAACACGTGTGGTGCGCAGTGGCATTTAGCAGCCTTCTAATTACCAAAAAGCAACGCCAAAGCCATATAAGTCTGCTATTTCTGAACAAAGGGGATCCCAGAGAAGCATTTACAACCATTTATGCCATAATTGCATAAGTTGTTTGTAAATAATTTCTGTGAGAAACCTAAAGTTTGTGAAAAAGTGAACAATTTTTTTTTATTTGATCGCATTTGGCGGTGAAATGGTGGCATGAAATATACCAAAATGGGCCTAGATCAATACTTTGGGATGTCTTCTAAAAAAAAAATATATACATGTCAAGGGATATTCAGGTATTCCTGACAGATATCAGGGTTCCAATGTAACTAGCGCTCATTTTGAAAAAAAGTGGTTTTGAAATAGCAAAGTGCTTCTTGTATTTATTTCCCTATAACTTGCAAAAAAAGCAAAGAACATTTTAACATGGGGTATTTCTAAACTCAGGACAAAATTTAGAAACTATTTAGCATAGTTGTTTTTTGGTGGTTGTAGATGTGTAACAGATTTTGGGGGTCAATGTTAGAAAAAGTGTGTTTTTTTCCATTTTTTCCTCATATTTTATAATATTTTAATAATAAATTATAAGATATGATGAAAATAATGGTATCGTTAGAAAGTCCATTTAGTGGCGGGAAAAACAGTATATAATATGTGTGGGTACAGTAAATGAGTAAGAGGAAAATTACAGCTAAACACAAACACAGCAGAAATGTAAAAATAGCCCTGGTCCTTAAAGGGACAGTCAACCATAGAATTGTTATTGTTTTAAAAGATAGATAATCCCTTTATTACTCATTCCCCAGTTTTTCATAACCAACACAGTTATATTAATGTACTTTTTACCTCTGTGATTACCTTGTATCTAAGAACCTTCTTCCAGCCCCCTGATCACATGACTGTGACTGTTTATTATCTATTGTCTTAAATTTAGCATTGTATTGTGCTAGATCTTAAATAACTTTCTGTGCCTGAACACAGTGTTATCTATATGGCCCATGTGTACTTTCTGTCTCTTTGTGTTGAAAAGAGATTTAAAAAGCATGTGATAAGAGGCAGCCCTCAAAGGCTTAGAAATTAGCATATGAGCCTACCTATGTTTAGTTTAAACTAAGAATACCAAGAGAAAAAAGCTAATTTGATGATAAAAGTAAATTGGAAAGTAAATTCAAATTAAAAGTCCTATCTGAATAATGAAAGTTTAATTTATACTTGACTGTCCCTTTAAGGGAAAGAAATTGAAAAATGGCCTTGGTCCTTAAGGGGTTAAAAAAAAACTAGAAATTTGACTGTGAAATAATAGCAGTCAGTGGAGGGGGGCGGAATCTTGGGTGGGGATGTCAGGGGGCGCGCACGGATGCGCGCGTGCACGGGAGGGCGGGCGCGTGCACGGGGAGGGAGCGGGTGGGAACCGCGCCGCTACACTACAGAAAAAGTTGGTGTAAAATTTTTTAAAAAAAGGAATAAAAAAAAAAAAAAAAGATCAGGCAGGTGGTGGGGGTTGGTCTGTGGGGGGGGGGGGGGGAAGCTACACTACAGAAAAAAAAAACAAAAAAAACAGAAAAAACTACTTTTTTTTTGCAAACTGGGTACTGGCAGACAGCTGCCAGTACCCAAGATAGCCACCAATAAGGCAGATGGGGAGGATTAGAGAGGTGTTTTGGGGGGGATCAGGGAGGTTGGGGGCTAAGGGGGGGATGCTACACCACAGCATATGTAAATATGCTAAAAAAAAATTAAAAAAATTTAAAAAACCTTTTGTTTTAGTACTGGCAGACTTTCTGCCAGTACTTAAGATGGCGGGGACAATTGTGGGGTGGGGGAGGGAAGGGAGCTGTTTGGGAGGGATCAGGGGGTCTGATGTGTCAGGTGGGAGGCTGATCTCTACACTAAAGCTAAAATTAACCCTGCAAGCTCCCTACAAACTACCTAATTAACCCCTTCACTGCTAGCCATAATACACGTGTGATGTGCAGCAGCATTTAGCGGCCTTCTAATTACCAGAAAGCAACGCCAAAGTCATATATGTCTGCTATTTCTGAACAAAGGGGATCCCAGAGAAGCATTTACAACCATTTATGCCATAATTGCATAAGTTGTTTGTAAATAATTTCTGTTAGAAACCTAAAGTTTGTGAAAAAGTGAACATTTTTTTTTATTTGATCGCATTTGGTGGTGAAATGGTGGCATGAAATATACCAAAATGGGCCTAGATCAATACTTTGGGATGTCTTCTAAAAAAAACATATACATGTCAAGGGATATTCAGGTATTCCTGACAGATATCAGGGTTCCAATGTAACTAGCGCTCATTTTGAAAAAAAGTGGTTTTGAAATAGCAAAGTGCTTCTTGTATTTATTTCCCTATAACTTGCAAAAAAAGCAAAGAACATGTTAACATGGGGTATTTCTAAACTCAGGACAAATTTAGAAACTATTTAGCATGGTTGTTTTTTGGTGGTTGTAGATGTGTACAGATTTTTCAGGGCCTGCCAAGGCACAGTGTCACACCAGTGCAACTCATATCTGGTGTAACAGTAGTGTACATTAAAAAAAAAAATACAATTTTGACTGTAATAGATTGAATAGCAGTTGTCTGCAAGCATGTGTGTCAGGCCTACAGCGTCTACTCTGCCAACATCTGCCAGTGAACAGTGCCACTCATATCTGTTGTCACAGTAGCTTGCACGCATAGTACCACTAATCGGAAAAAAAATGACAGGTAGAGGCAGACCACCCCGCAGGGGCCGTCGTGGTCATGGTGCTGTGATTCCCTTTGGCCCTAGAATAATGCCCAGTGTTCAGAGGCCACGTACCCTGAATTCGAAAAGTTCTGAGGACATAGTTGACTGGCTAACACAGGACACCCAATCTTCTACAGCTTCCGCTCGGAACCTTGACGCACCATCCTCCTCCAGCTTAGCTTCGGGCACCTCTCAAGTTACCACTCGCCCGCCTGCCGCCACCACCAACACTAGCACCACAGCCGCTTCACTTGATCTGTCAGAGGAGTTATTTACACATCAGTTGGAAGAAATGAGTGATGTGCAACCATTATTGCCAGAGGATGTAGATTACAGGGATATGTCTCAGTCAGGCAGCATTACACACATGGACGTACGGTGTGATGATGATGATGTTGTACCCGCTGCGGGAGTTTGGTCTGTCACTATGAAGCTGGCGTAACCCTTACACTACCTGATCGATACAACATCATACCTGATGTTTTAAAGCACATTATTCCAAACAATTTAGGAATGTTAGGTGATTTATGCCCTTTATGGATTAAAACCAGACTCTGCATCAACTATGTAATTTTCCATGGGAGTTTTGCCATGGATCCCCCTCCGGCACGCCACAGTCCAGGTGTTAGTCCCCTTGAAACAACTTTCCCATCACTATTGTGGCCAGAAAGAGTCCCTGTGGGTTTTAAAATTCGCCTGCCCATTGAAGTCAATGGCAGTTCGCCCGGTTCGCGAACTTTTGCGGAAGTTCGCGTTCGCCGTTCTCGAACCCAAATTTTTATGTTCGCGACATCACTACTTCTAAGCCGTCTTTTCTAGAATAATTATAGCCGTATAAAGAGGTAATTTTTCATCATATGCAGATGCACTGGCCCCGTCTTATCAATGTATTATTGTTTTTTTTTAACACATTGATAAGACAGGTGCCAGTGCATCTGCGTATGATGAAACATTATCTCTTCAAACGGCTATAATTATCGTCACGTCCAGTGTAACTTCCCCCATTGGGCTAATGCTTTTTAATGTAAACATGCCAGCATATACCATTAACTGGATTATGTATAGAGGATATCAGGAAAAAACTAGATAATATTAAGGTAAATAAAACTCCAGACCCAGATGGAATGGTGTTAAGGTAACTTAATGGTGTTAAGGTTATAGACAAACCTCTACTCTTAATTTTTCAAGACTCATTATCCTCAGGCATGGTCCCCCAGGATTGACGTAAAGCCAGGGGCGAAACTACAGGGGGTGCAAAGGTTGCAATTGCGAATGGGCCCCCAAGGGTGGGGGCCCTGCTTAAAAAAAAATGTAAGAAGGGGGGGGCTTATTAGATTCTTGCACCTGGGCCCTGTGGTTTTTAGTTATGCCACTCTTCATAAAGGGAAGCAGGGATGATCCAGGAAGCTATAGACCAGTTAGTCTGACATCAATAGTGGGGAAGATATTTGAAGGGATTATAAAGGATTATATTGATGAGCATATTCGTGTTAACAAGATTATGAGTTTAAATCAGCATGGTTTTATGAGAAATAGATCATGTCAAACTAATCTAATTAGAATCTATGAGGAAGTAAGTAAAATATAGATAAAGGAGAACTGGTTGATGTGATATACAGATTTTGCAAAGGCGTTTGATACAGTGCCATATGAGAGATTAATACACAAAATTAAGGGACTGGGAATAGCTGAAAATGTTAGCTCATGGATAAATAACTGGATAAAAGTAGTAGTAGTGAATGGATCATACTCAGATTGGACAAAGGTAATCAGTGGAGTCCCCCAGGGATCAGTACTGGGCCCTGTTCTTTTTAATATTTTTATAAATGACTTGGAGCAAGGATAAAATAGTGACATCTCTATTTTTGCAGATGATACTAAGTTAAGTAAGGTCATTAGGTCAGAGCAGGATGAACTTTTGTTACAAAGGGATCTGCAAAAATTAGAGGTATGGGCAGGTAAATGGAAAATGAGATTTAATACGGGAAATGCAAGGTTCTACATTTTGGAAGTAAAAATAAGCAGGCAATTTATTATTTAAATGGGACAAGATTTAGCCAAACAGAGGAGGAAAGGGATTTGGGAGTAGTAATAGATAACAAGCTAAAGATGGGTGCACAATGCAGGGCAGTGGCTTCAAAGGCTAATAAGATACTAGCATGTATCAAAAGAGGCATTGGTTCAAGGGAGGAAAGCATAATTCTGTCACTATATAAATCTCTGGTAAGACCTAACCTTGAGTATGGAGTGCAGTTCTGGGGACCGATCTCAAAAAAAGATACTGCAGTACTAAAAAACGTTCAGAGAAGGCCCACAAAGATAATAAGGGGAATGGAGAATTTAAGCTATGAGGAGAGGCTAAACTGGGTCTGTTTTCTTTAGAAAAAAGGCGCTTGAGAGGTGATATGATTACTTTATATAAATATATTCAAGGCCCATATAAAGAGATGGCAGAAGCTCTGTTTATTCTAAGAAAATTGTTTGTGACAAAAGGTCACATATTAAGGTTGTAGGAAAGGAGGTTTAATCTCCTGCAACGGAAATGTGTTTTCACTGTAAGAGCAATAAAATTGTGGAACTCATTACCAAAGGAGGTAGGGAATGCTAATACCCTAGATACATTTTAAAAATGTTTTGATAAATTTCTGTCTAGAAACAAAATTCCTAGGTATGATTGCTTGTATTAAATGGGTCATCTTTTAGTGGGATTATTTAAATTTAACTGGAGTGTAAGTATTTTATATTTGTATAGGTTGAACTCGATGGACTTCAGTCTTTTTTCAACCTCATCTACTATGTTACTATGTTAAAGTAATGGTTTGCAAAGTGGGGTGCAGTATAGAGTAAGTTCAAAATAGACAGTCGAGGAATTTTATAAGTATAGAACTTGAAGCAGTGACGTATGCGGCCAGGAATGTCACATGGTGACATGGTTCACTACTTTCACAGGTTCGCTGTTTTCACAGAACACAGGTATTTTTTTTTGGAGCAACATGACCCTTATACAAATAAAGCTATGTTTCAGGCTATCTTAGACCTTAATCATGCTAAACACACAGAATAAAAACTTTAAATAACACATGTGCACAATCTCATTCTCAAATTTAAACCTTTCTCTTCCATATTTTATCTTCACAGCTTACTGCCCTCACCTAGTCTGGAGTTTATTGATACATTATGGCATTTTCTATCGTACCTGACTTTCCGTATGTTTCTATTACATATGATCTGTTCTCTTAAAACTACTTTTATTAAAGAAATATAAACATAAAGTTTAATCCTAAATGTTTATCTGACACTGCAATGCACCGAGTGTCCCTCTTGTGCAAAATGGCTGATATTGGCAGTTTATTATTTTTATTCTTTATGGAAGATTTGTGCCCATTAATCCTATCTCTCACTGGGCGTGACATTTCCGCAATGTAGCCATGCCCACAAGGACATTTTAATAGGGATATCACAAAATCTTAATTACATGTGTAAAAAACATTAATTCTCACATTGCAATCAAATAATTAAAATGTGCCCAACCCATTTTTGGTGTATTACCAAAATGTCTCTTGAAGTCTGTACCTCTAAAATTACTGTATATATCATTGTTGTGTACACAATTTTATTAATTTAGCAGGGTTAGTACAATGATTCAAAACCATCCCATTACAGCTGTTTTATGGTTTTGCCACTCATCAGTTGAAAGTAGGTTGAGTCTCCACTGGGTGATTTTCTAGCAAAAAAACAACAACTTTTAAAATTATGGGGAGGTGAAAAGTGAGATCAAAATCCTCCACTATACACAGAATGAAGAGAGAATAACTCAATAACTCATTGTATAGTCCATTAACAATTCTATACGTCAAAAGAAAAACACGTTTTTTTTACTTGTCTAGAAATGGTTAATGGACTACACAAATTATTCTCTCTTTTGTATCCCCATAGTTTGTTTCTCTGGCATGTAGAGATTTAACCATCACAACCATTATAGGAGAGGGATCTGTCCCATTTAACTACTGTGCAATAATAACTATTATTTTATTATGAATTTCCTTTGCATTTTAAAGGCTTACACCTAATCTTTTTGCAGGCAACAAATACATTGCCAATTTAATTGCTGTTTTCCATAGCATAATATAATTTTTTTAAGAACAACTTGTCTTCAAAAGGGAGACACAACATGTTCAATCAAGAGCAGTAGAAATAAGATTTGTGCAGGATAACGAAAGCCTGTATTTCTATTACAAAATGTTCTTGCTATTTGCCAGCACAGATTCGTACTGTGTTGCAGATTTTTTTTACATTCTGTCTACTGCCACATGGACTCTGAATAAGAATGTGGGAGTTGAATCACTTCCCAGTTTTTTTTAATGCAGTCACAAGGGGTTGGATGTTGTCACCGAGCTGTCAGAAGGATGTTGTTTGTTGCCCAGGGCAACAATTATGTCATTCTCAGAATTCCATTCGCTAGGTGTAAAAGCTGCATTAGTAGATGTAATTTAGTGTTCCAAGCACAGACAAATGATGTGTGTTGCCCCTCCTTGTAATTAGCTGTTAAACAGATTTTGCTTCATGTTACATTTTACAATTGTGCTCTGAGGAATTGCACCTTTTCATAATCCAGTTTTTTTTTGCCAACAGAAACTGTAGAACCCAGAAGACAAAAAAGGAATGCAATAATAGTATGCATGCTTGAAATATCATGTTTCATGAACGAATGCAGTGTATACTACATGCTGAATGATAAAACATTCTCTATAGAGATTTGCTTTGACAATATTGCATTTTTTTAAATTTCATTATTTTTAATTAAAGTTTTATGAGACATACAAATAAAAAAAACAACAACACATTACTCCAGATTGTGTTAAAATAAAATGTACAATATTTTATGATGTAAAAGAGTAAACATTATAGACAGCAGAATTGCATGCTACCAAACAAAGATTAAGTCCATAAAAAAGATTAAAATTGAGCAAAGGATAACGAACCTTGTGCTATTAATTGCAATCCACTTGAATTCTCACCCTATATATGTTCATTTATTGTTTTTTCAAGATGGTTATCCCTCTTCTGTTTCTGGGACAACATTGATATGAAATACTTGAATGATGAGAATGCCATAGTGTCATTCTTTGTATTCCTTCACCTGTACAAAAGACAACATGGTGGCATCCTTTTGCATAGAGGGATTTTCTTCAATGTACTCATTCCAGTATCTTTGCAGTCATTTACAATGTCTGATGTAATCATTAATGGCTAAGGCATTTCTTCATTGCTAGTGGTGTGGGATGAGGTCTTATAGAGAGATATCTAAGCTCCTGCACTAATTATTGGTAAATGAAGTACTTTATTAGAAAGAGGGGAGTCCATTGTGTCATGATTATAAATAGCAGCAGCAGCCAAGCTGGTTTTTTTTCTTGGCCGAGGGAGAGAGGGCTCTAATGAACTTAATATATCCCTCATGTTTTACCTTGAGTCACCCTAGTTTGAAACAGGAGATGTGTCACTTTTTCATGAAGAGATACTTCTCCCTTTAGGATGCTGGTGATCTCCACCAGGAAGTTTTTCTATTTGTTTTCTGTGAAAATCTCAAATTAGTGCAAAATTAAAATAATATATTATTGAATACACTTTTATGGATTCCAAAACGTTGGTGTTTGGGAAAGGTGATCTGATGCTTACTCTTTTTATTTGTTCTCAAATTCGTTGGGAGACAATATATCAATAACGAAATTGATGAGACATTCTGATGTTATACATGAACTCTGAAGCTATATAACCAAATATACATCACAAGTAAAATCAACATATATTATAAACCAATCTAAATTTAGTTTTAATATTAACTAATGCTTATACATTCTTTAACATACACATAATTAATACTATGTGGAAATATATTATAGCTTAGGTTTGTTAAAAAAAAATATTGCTTTACTCTATATAATATATGAAACTCTTTCTCCAGTTGTATAGTGAGATCCTAATAAATATTGTAACGTCTGCATATTAACACTTTACCCACACTCTCTCACACATGTCGGTGAACTGCGGTTTAGGGGTTAATAGGTTTAGTTCGTTTTGGCGATGTTTGAGAACGGCAATATAGGGGTTAATAGGTTTAGTTAGTGTCGGCGATGTCTGGGAACTGTGGTTTAGGGGTTAATTGGTTTAGTTAGTGTCAGCGATGTTGGGGAACTGCGGTTTAGGGGTTAATAGGTTTAGTTAGTGTCGGCGATGTCAGGGAACTGCGGTTTAGGGGTTAATAGGTTTGGTTAGTGTCTGCTATGTCAGGGAATGGCGGTTTAGGGGGTTAATAGCTTTATTTAGTGATTTAGTTAGTGTTGGCAATGTCGGGGAATGGCAGTTTAGGGGTTAATAGCTTTATTTAGTGATTTAGTTAGAATCTGCGATGTTGGGAATTACGGTTTAGATTCCGAATATGAATAAAGAATGGATTTCAAAATTTGGAAACTGATTTATTCATTTTCAGAAATTTTCGGGATTTTAGTTATGGTGCCGATTCGGAAATTTGGATGCATTCGAATCTCCGGATCAGCCAAAATTTGTCCGAAAACAAATTCGTCCGAAACGAATCACACATGTCTAAACAATAGTTCAGAAGTTTGTTCTATGTCTAGTTACCACCTAGGCCTCTTTTAGCCCAATTGTGCTTTTCACAGAGGAGAACGTTCCTGAAGTATGTCAGTCTGATTCCGCCTAGTAAGGTCAGTCAAGCTATGAAATACCAGGCAATTCTTCTTTAGAAAGTTATAATCACAGGTCAACAGATTGGAATCAACTCTGAGTATGATCAACAGACACAATAACAGGTAGCTAAAGATAGAAAGAGGGGCTGTCTTTCTGTTAGCTTTATAATGGTGGAGATATACTGGGTCATTATAACAAGTTTATGGCGGCTATAATTTCAGACAACTTAATTTAGATCTAGAATAGAATGATCAAAAAAACTAATTTAATTGACAGTTTGAGGATTTAACTCTGTAATTGCAAATGCATTTGAAATAACAGCACACACAAAGAAAATGCTTTTTGTACTCATAATAAGGCAACGAAGAAGAGACCAAGGGACATATTTAACAATGTGCAAGCGGACATGATACGAAGTAGCATATCATGTCCGCTGCACATCTTGTGAACTGCTGGTGCAATGCCACCCCTGCAGATTTGTAGCCAATCGGCCGCTAGCAGGGGGTGTCAATCAACCCGATCGTATTCGATCGGGTTAATTTCTGTCCACGGCCTCAGAGCAGGCGGACAAGTTAGGAAGCGGTGGTCTTTAGACCACTGCTTCATAACTTCTGTTTCCGGTGAGCCTGATAAATATGCCCCCAAAACAACAATGAATTAAGTCATTATCAGTTATTGCAACAAGAAAAAAACAAGCACATCCACGATTCACCGTATCTATCATTTATTGAATTACAAGTTAAGCCATAAAAATGCACACTTACAAGATATGTGCAAATGGGATATGTGCAAATGACATGCATGTAATAAATTATGAAGCTGTTGTTCCACTATCAGGCAATACCGGAATATCCGACTATAGATCTGGAGCTGTGTACCCGCTCTCAAGTTCTGTCACTCAGATTCAGTGGCTCAGCTTGTCCGGTAATGGTGATATAATTTTACCGAAGATATATACAAGTACAACGTCCTCCTCTGTCCTCTAAGATGATGAAAATGAAGGCAAGTGAACTCTCCTTCTCAGCGCGTTTCGTTCACTCCCGGGTGAACTTTCTCAACAGACTTTGTGACACAAATTTTACCTATTGGTTACGCTGTCTAAGCAGCTTGGAAATAACTATACAATAGACTGTTTATCAGCCATAATTTTTAGTATTTAAAATGTAAGTAATTTTGGTATTTTATAGGTAATAGTGTACCTGAGATTAGCACATTTTTTTGCGCTGCTATATTTTGAAGAAAATTATCAGTTATTAAAGTCCAAACAAAAAAAAACTACTTTTTATTTACAGTAATATAAACACATTTTTGTATTCTTTCTTATATATCTTTTGTTGTTCTAGATTATAAAACTAAATAGACCGTTTTTACAGTTAAAATGTAATTGAAAGTACTGTTTAATAAATTGCACACCTCCAATTGTATAAGTATTTAATTGTACCTATTTCCAAGCAATAAGTGATACACATGAGCTGACACAAGCAATATATCAAGCACAGATGGGTTAGAGGCGGAACACTACTAGGTTCTGAAAGAACAAATTACTCCCACACAAACAGCCTTTTATAACCAGGTGCGGGAGGAAAGCAGGAAACCTTTTTCCCTTTCTTGGGTTGACATGGCTACACTCTAATATTCAGATCTCTCTGCTTAATAACAGCTGCACCAAACTGAAAAGATTTGCAGCTTATTCTCATGATATGTATATAGTGAGCTTAGCTAGAATAAATCACAGTTGGTGGAATGTATCCACCTAAACTGTATTACCAGTTTAATTTATTTGAAGTTGTTTATGAGTAGGTCAGTGAGAGCTATATCAGAATATATATTATTTAATTTTTCCACAGGTATCTATATGAGCAGGTCCGGATCTATAATTGAACCAGGTGGGTCCATAGGACCCAGACTGCATTTAACAGGAGTGCTACAAAGGGGAAGCATATTTCACTTGATAGTGATTATTAAGATAATTGCTATCATATGAGGTCCATCAGATGTGTATCCACATGTTCTCATGTGAAATTCTAATCTGCTGAACTTTAATCTTTGAGACTGCTGACTATGGTTGAGTTTAGACTGTGGTGTGTGCCATTTCATTCTAAGACCCAAGCAGCACAATGTTTTGAGATGGCCTTGTTCATGAGATATTATGGCAATTTGTGTAGAATAGGCACTTCAGTAAACAGTGCATGAAAATAGAATTGTATATATAGCTAAGAAAATAGTTCTCAAATTGTTAATGGAGGAATTAACACATAGCAATAGTAACAAGATATGCAATAATGTGGTAGTGATGTTAGAACCGATCAGAGACCAGAGATCAAAATACTTTGGTGGGTCTAGGAAACTTAGTGGGACATTAAGACACAAGGTTGAAACAGGAAGCAAGCCAAATAAGTTAATAACAGATCTGAAAGCCAGTGCTGGCTGCACATGGTCACAGTCTAAATATCAGGGTAGTAGATAGACTAAGCATGCTAGACTACTTGTCAATACAGAAATTTAACAAATAATAGAATGGTACATACAGTATTGCTCAGGAAACATCAAAAGACTCCAGGCCAAGCAGAATTTGACTTATTGTTTGAGTCATCTTGGCATAGCCATTTTATGAGAGCACAAAAAAATTATCTATAAATGATCTAAAAAGCAATAATGTGGCAGATTCCATTAGTTGTAAAAGCAGATCTTGTATCCCATAAGGTCCTGGTATAATGTGAAGCACCAGTGCAAGTATTTTAAGGAAAATATGTTTTCCTGGGTTGACATTTTTCTATATGGCCATCTGAGTATTTTTAGACAAAGCTACAATTAAAAAAACACATTACCTATCTTTATGAAATTAGGTAATGAGATAAATTTCATAAAGTGGGGTTTTGCTAGTTGTAGCTGATGAAAAATCAAGTAGAAGGTTCTTTACCTTTAGCTGATGAAAAACCAAGGAGCAGATATAACTCTTCAAAGAGGAAAGTTAGGTCTCTTAAATAAAAGATTTCTGCTCTGTCCATTCTATACCTTTGGAAGTTAGCTACAAATTATGATGTTTCAGACTTTCATGCAGGCTCTGATTAGATCTAATCTTGTTATTTGTCCAGTTCCTCCTTCTTGGAGTCTTAACCTGGTTTTGAGGGTTCTACAAGTCCCTCCATTTGAGTCCATGCATGGGTTGAACCTTCTGTTTTTGTCTTGGAAGGTTCTCTTCCTGATAGCCATTTCCTCAACTAGAAACATGTCTGAGCTTTTTGTCCTTTTTTCAAGAATCCTTTCATTATTTTCCACCAAGATAAGGTTGTGCTCTGGACTAATTTGAAGCTTTCCGTCAAGTACCTTGACAGTACTTGTGTTTACTCTTGCATGAATGTGTACTGCCCTCTGTCCTTAGCATACATGTGTGTGCCTTTAATCCATGTGCATAATCACAACTGATTGACTGATGATTTATTACACAACCAGCAGTGGAGCGCATGCATATTTCAGCCTGTCGGTATACCGATTGAAAACAGTGAGTCATATGACATTGCTTTCTATTGGGAAAATGTGAGACATCAGGAGGGGGGCCGCAATAGTATACTTAGAGATTATAATAGTAACACTTTAAAGGTATGTAAAAAAAAAAAAGGTTTGACAATACATTTTTTAACATGGTCTTTTTTGATGTCACGTAAAAACATTGTTTGCTATCACTTTAAGATTGTATCTATTGATACTATGGGTTTCATTTATCAAGCTGCAATAGCAGCTTTGGAGCCCCAGCATTTCAGCTTCTCGTGAGCAAGCCTGAAACACTAGTTAAGAAGAGGCAAACTTAAGACCGTTTCTACTTAACCTCTTCGCCACATAAGTGTGTTGGATTTCAGTCATCCCGATCAGATCAAAATCAAGGTGCTTGACAACCCCTCTTGCATGCAATTGGCCCTGCACGAACAGGGGGCAGCATTGCACAAGCAATGGCTTAGGCAATGTTTAAGGAATAGTCTAGTCAAAATTAAACTTTCATGATTCAGTTAGAGCATGCAATTTTAAGCAACTTTCTAATTTACTCCTATTATTAAAAAATGTTTTTTTCTTTTGGTATCTTTATTTGAAAAAGAAAGAATGTAAGATTAGTAGCTGGCCCATTTTTGGTTCAGCACCTGGAGAGCGCTTGCTGATTGGTGTCTATATTTAGACACTAATCAGCAAGCCCTACCCAGGTGCTGAACCAAAAATGGGCCGACTCCTAATCTTGCATTCTTGCTTTTTCAAATAAAGATACCAAGAGAATTTAGAAAAATTGATACTAGGAATAAATTAGAAATTTGCTTAAAATTGCCTTCTCTATCTAAATCATTAAAGTTTAATTTTGACTAAACTATTTCTTTAAATGCGGGTCATGTATTGTTGCCCGCTTGCCAGGAGACTGGCCAGTCAAGGTTCATGACAACAAAACTCATCATCTGATGATAAGTGAAGCCCTATTAATCAAGATATTGTTGTCCCATCCTTTTTCCTGGGTTCTAATTACTCTAAGAAGTGTCTTATTTTACAAACTTGATATTGTTAAAGCTATCAAAGTCTATGTTGAAGCAACTAAATCCTTCAGCCTTTCTTCTGCCTTATTTGGCCATTTATGTGGACCTTGCAAGGATCACAAAGCTACATCAGTTATTTTGTCTGCTTTCATTAAGGTCTTAATCCTTAAGGCATACTTGGTTGAGGGGGAGACTCCCCCTGAGCATATTTCTGGTCTTTCCACAAGAGCAGTTTCTACTTATTGGGCCTTTCTTAATGAGGCTTCTTTCGACCAAATTTTTATGGAGACTACTTGTTTTTTTGTTTTTTTTAATGCTTTTGCTAAATGCTACTGTTTGTACATGTATGCTTTTGACAGGAAAGTATTGAGAGTCACTGTGCATGATCAGTAGCTTACCAGCCTGATTTATATTGCACCCCCATGGTATGCTCCTGGAATTTGCTGTTTGGGTATAAGATCCCACATGTGATGTTCTTGTAGACTCTCACCATTTTATGAAAGAAAATAAAATGTATTCTTGCTTTATAAATTAATTTATTTTATGATGGTGAGAGTCCACAAGCCGACAACTTATTATTCTGTACAATTGTCAGCAAGATCTGTTTTTGCACTTTGTTTGCCCTGCTTGTCCTTTCTTGCTTTTCTAGTTTCCCTCCTCTGCTTGGGATATGTATGACTGAGGGATCCCGGGAGAGAGAAAGGGATTACAGATCTGGTATGTAGGTGTGTGTTTGTCTCCTTCTAGTGGGCTGGAGTGTAATCCAACATGCCATGATACTGTGGACTATTACCATTATAAAATAAATTAAAAGGACAGTCTATACAACATTTTTTTATTGTTTAATAAGATAGATAAACCCTTTATTACCCATTGCCCAGTATTGCATAACCAACACTGTTATATTAATACACTTTTTACCTCTGTGATTATCTTGTATCTAAGCTTCTGCAGACTGCCCCCTTATTTCAGTTTTGTTGACACACTTGCATTCTAAAAGAATGCCAGGAAAAATTATGAGAAGAAAACCATGAAATATAAGTCTTCCAAACTTGATAATTTATCTTCCTAGAAACAGATTTACAAGCCTTTAACATAGTATTAATCACTGAGTCAGAGAAACCTCTATGACTAAGCACTATATGTTCAATTTCAATGCCTTCAAATTTAATGATTTGAGATCCTGATGGAGAAACAGACCTTGAGACAGAAGGTCTGGTCTTAAAGGAAGCGGCCAAGGTTGGCAACTGGACATCCGATCAAGATCCGCATACCAGAACCTGTGAGGCCATGCTGGAGCTACCAGCAATACAAACGATTGTTCCATGATGATCTTGGAGATCACTCTTGGAAGAAGAACTAAAGACGGGAAAATATAAGCAGGTTGGTAACACCAAGGAACTGCTAACGCATCCAGCGCCTCCGCCTGAGGATCCCTGGAACTGGACAGGTACCTGGGAAGTTTCTTGTTTAGATGGGAAGCCATCAGATCTATTTCTGGAAGACCTCACATCTGAAAAATCTGAGAAAACCCATCTGGATGGAGTGACGACTCCCCCGGATGTAAAGTCTGAGGGCTGAGATAATCCACTTCCCAATTGTCTACACCTGGGATATGAACTGCAGAAATTAGACAGGAGCTGGATTCCACCCAAGCAAGTATCCGAGATACTTCTTTCATAGCTTGGGGACTGTGAGTCCCTCCTTGATGATTGACATATGCCACAGTTGTGATATTGTCTGTCTGAAAACAAATGAACGGTTCTCTCTTCAACAGAGGCCAAACCTGAAGAGCCCGGAAAATAGCACAGAGTTCTAAAATATTGATTGGTAACCTCACCTCTTGAGATTTCCAAACCCTTTGTGCTGTCAGAAATCCCCAGACAGCTCCCCAAACTGAAAGACTTGTATCTGTTGTGATCACAGTCCAGGTTGGATGAACAAAAGAGGCCCCTTGAACTATACAATGGTGATCTAACCACCAAGTCAGAGAGAGTCGAACATTGGGATTTAAGGATATTAATTGTGATATCTTTGTATAATCCCTGCACCATTGATTCAGCATACAAAGCTGGAGAGGTCTCATATAAAAACGAGCAAAGGGGATCGCGTCCGATGCTGCAGTCATGAGACCTAAAACTTTCATGCACATAGCTACTGAAGGGAATGATTGAGACTGAAGGTTCCAACAAGCTGAAACCAATTTTAATCGTCTCTTGTCTGTTAGAGACAGAGTCATGGACACTGAATCTATCTGGAAACCTAAAAAGGTGACCCTTTTTGGTAAATTGATCCTCCAATCAACATTAGTTGATTTGTGTGAGATTCTGCAGAATGTAAAGACTGAGCTAGTACCAAGATATTGTCCAAATAAGGAAACACCGCAATACCCCGTTCTCTGATTACAGAGAGTAGGGCACCGAGAACCTTTGAAAAGATTCCTGGAGCTGTCCCTAGGCCAAATGGAAGAGCGACAAATTGGTAATGCTTGTCTAGAAAAGAGAATCTCAGAAACTAATAGTGGTCTGGATGAATCGGAATATGAAGATATGCATCCTGTAAGTCTATTGTGGACATATAATGCCCTTGCTGAACAAAAGGCAGAAAAGCACTTATAGTCACCATTTTGAAAGTTGTCACTCTT
This sequence comes from Bombina bombina, assembly GCF_027579735.1. Taxonomy (NCBI): domain Eukaryota; kingdom Metazoa; phylum Chordata; class Amphibia; order Anura; family Bombinatoridae; genus Bombina; species Bombina bombina. Next base: position 146,792,571 of record NC_069508.1, read on the forward strand.
ACAAAACGATTCAAAATTTTCAGATCCAGAACTGGCCTGAATGAATCTTCTTTCTTTGGGACAATGAATAGATTTGAATGAAACCCCAGACCCTGTTCCTGAAACGGATGGTATGATTACCCCTGAAAGCTCCAGGTCTGAAACACACTTCAGAAAAGCCTGAGCCTTTACTGGATTTGCTGAGATGTGTGAGAGAAAAAATCTTCTCACAGGAGATCTTACTCTGAATCCTATTCGGTACCCTTGAGAGACAATACTCTGAATCCATTGATTTTGGACAGAATCTGCCCAAATATTTTGGAAGAATCTTAATCGGCCCCCTACCAGCTGAGCTGGAAGGAGGGCCGCACCTTCATGCAGATTTGGGGGCTGGCTTTGGTTTCTTAAACGGTTTGGATTTACTCCAACTTAAAAAAGGTTTCCAATTGGAACCAGATTCTTTGGGGGAAGGATTAGGTTTCTGTTCCTTATTTTTTTGAAAGGAAAGAAAATGGTTAGAAGCTTTAGATTTACCCTTAGGTCTTTTATCCTGAGGCAAAAAAACTCCCTTCCCCCTAGTGACAGTTGAAATTATCGAATCCAACTGAGAACCAAATAAATTATTACCTTGGAAAGAAATAGATAGTAATCTAGACTTAGATACCATGTCAGCATTCCAATATTTGAGCCACAAAGCTCTTCTAGCTAAAATAGCTAAAGAAATAGATTTAACATCAATTTTGATGATATCAAAAATGGCATAACAAATAAAATGATTAGCATGTTGAAGCAAGCGAACAATGCTAGACAAATCAGGATCCATTTCCTGTTGAGGCTAAACTTTCCAACCAAAAAGTTGATGCAGCTGCAACATCAGCCATAGAAATGGCAGGACTGAGAAGATAGCCAGAATATAAATAAGCTTTCCTTAGATAAGATTCAAGTTTCCTATCTAAAGGGTCCTTAAAGGAAGTACTATCTTCCATAGGAATAGTAGTACGTTTGGCAAGAGTAGAAATAGCCCCATCAACTTTGGGGATCTTTTCCCAAAACACCAATCTAACTGCGGGCAAAGGATACAATTTTTTTAAACCTTGAAGAAGGGATAAAAGAAGCACCAGGCCTATTCCATTCCTTAGAAATCATATCATAGCATCAGGAACCGGAAAAACCTCTGGAGTAACCACAGGAGGTTTAAAAACAGAATTTAAACATTTACTAGTTTTAGTATCAAGAGTACTAGTTTCCTCAATATCCAATGTAATCAACACCTCTTTTAACAAGGAGCGAATATACTCCATTTTAAATAAATAAGTAGATTTGTCAGTGTCAATATCTGAGGAAGGATCTTCTGAATCAAATGTCGGTCATTTGAAATTTCTTTAACTTTATGAGAAGTTTTAAAAGACCTTTTACATTTATTAGAAGGCGGGATAGCAAACAAAGGGGCCCATTTATCAAGCTCCGTACGGAGCTTGTGGGCCCGTGTTTCTGGCGAGTCTTCAGACTCGCCAGAAACACCAGTTATGAAGCAGCGGTCCAAAGACCGCTGCTCCATAACCCTGTCCACCTGCTCTGATGAGGCGGACAGGAATCGCCAGAAATCAACCCAATCGAGTACGATCGGGTTGATTGACACCTCCGTGCTGGCGGCCGCAGGGGGCGGCGTTGCACCAGCAGCTCTTGTGAGCTGCTGGTGCAATGTTAAATGTGGAGAGCGTATTGCGCTCCGCATTCAGCGAGTTCTTGCGGACCTGATCCGCACTGTCGGATCAGGTCCGCAAGACCTTTGATAAATTGTACTATTACTGATGGATACATTCTCTGTATGTAAAAGCTTATCATGACAACTATTACATACCACAGCTGGAGATATAATCTCCACAAATTTACAACAAATGCAAGGTTCCAACAATGATTTCTGAGACAGGATCAGATTGAGTCATCTTGCAAATGTAAGAGAAAAAACAACATATAAAGCAAAATGATGAATTTCCATATATGGCAGTTTCAAGAATGGGAAAATAATGCAAACAGCATAGCCCTCTGACAGAAAAAGGCAAGAAGCATATAGGAATGGGGTTTTAAATAATGAAATTATTTGGCGCCAAGTATGATGCACAACGCAAAATATTTTTTTTTGGTACTAACAACATCCGGAAATGACACACTCGCATCATTGCAGACACAACCTTGTGCAAGGAAACTCAGCATCAACTAAGACACCAGAAATGATGAATTTGCGTCACCAGATGTACCTTCACGCCAAAAAAATTATCGCGCCAAAAATGACGCAATAAACATCAGCATTTTGCGAACTCGCAAGCCTAATTTTGCGTAAATTTTGCAGTCAATTTGAAAAAAGACCATACCCCAGGTAAGAAAAATGTTTTCCTAAATATGTTTTTTTTTTTCCAAATATGAAACTGACAGTCTGCATAAGGAAATATACATAAACCTGACTCATGGCAAATATAAGTACAATACAGATATTTAGAACTTTATAATAATACATAAAGTGCCAAACCATAGCTGAGAGTGTCTTAAGTAATGAAAACATACTTACTGAAAGACACCCATCCACATATAGCAGATAGCCAAACCAGTACTGAAACAGTTATCAGTAGAGGTAATGGTATATGAGAGTATATCGTCAATCTGAAAAGGGAGGTAGGAGATGAATCTCTACGACCGATAACAGAGAACCTATGAAAAGATTTCCCGCAAGGAAAACCATAAAATTCAATAGGTGATACTCCCTTCACGTCCCTCTGACATTTACTGTACTCTGAGAGGAATCGGGATTCAAATTGCTGAGAAGCGCATATCAACATAGAAAATCAAGCACAAACTTACTTCACCACCTCCATAGGAGGCAAAGTTTGTAAAACTGAATTGTGGGTGTGGTGAGGGGTGTATTTATAGGCATTTTGAGGTTTGGGAAACTTTGTCCCTCCTGGTAGGATTGTATATCTGCAAAACAGAATGAGAAGCAGTCTGCCAGGAACGTACAGTAGCATCAATAGCTTGTTCTATGGCACGGTTGCCACCTGGTAGTAGCTTCTTTCTGCCCAATTGTGCTTTTCACAGAGGAAAACTTTCCTGTAGTATATCAGTCTGATCCCGCCAACATGGTCAGTCCAGCCCCGAAATACCAGGCAATTCTCCTCTGAACAAAGAACATGACAACCCCAGACGATTGTTTCAGCCTCCTTTGGGCCTCGTCAGTGAGGTGCAGCCATATCCCTCTAAGCACATTGGGCAAGGAGTCCACGTCTGGTTTCCCCCATCACCCTTAGGGAGACTATCCCCAGGATCATATTTACATATGCAAAACAGAATGAGAAGCAGTCTGCCAGGAACGAACAGTAGCATCAATAGCTTGTTCTATGGCCCGGTTGCCACCTGGTAGTAGCTTCTTTCTGCCCAATTGTGCTTTTCACAGAGGAAAACTTTCCTGTAGTATATCAGTCTGATCCAGCCAACATGGTCAGTCCAGCCCCGAAATACCAGGCAATTCTCCTCTGAACAAAGAACATGACAACCCCAGACGATCGATTCAGCCTCCTTTGGGCCTTGTCAGTGAGGTGCAGCCATATCCCTCTAAGCACATTGGGCAAGGAGTCCACGTCTGGTTTCCCCCATCACCCTTAGGGAGACTATCCCCAGGATCATATTTACATATGCAAAACAGAATGAGAAGCAGTCTGCCAGGAACAAACAGTAGCATCAATAGCTTGTTCTATGGCCCGGTTGCCACCTGGTAGTAGCTTCTTTCTGCCCAATTGTGCTTTTCACAGAGGAAAACTTTCCTGTAGTATATCAGTCTGATTCTGCCAACATGGTCAGTCCAGCCCCGAAATACCAGGCAATTCTCCTCTGAACAAAGAACATGACAACCCCAGAGGATCGTTTCAGCCTCCTTTGGGCGTCGTCAGTGAGGTGCAGCCATATCCCTCTAAGCACATTGGGCAAGGAGTCCACGTCTGGTTTCCCCCATCACCCTTAGGGAGACTATCCCCAGGATCATATTTACATATGCAAAACAGAAGGAGAAGCAGTCTGCCAGGAACGAACAGTAGCATCAATAGCTTGTTCTATGGCCCGGTTGCCACCTGGTAGTAGCTTCTTTCTGCCCAATTGTGCTTTTCACAGAGGAAAACTTTCCAGTAATATATCAGTCTGAACCTGCCAACATGGTCAGTCCAGCCCCGAAATACCAGGCAATTCTCCTCTGAACAAAGAACATGACAACCCCAGGCGATCGTTTCAGCCTCCTTTGGGCCTCATCAGTGAGGTGCAGCCATATCCCTCTAAGCACATTGGGCAAGGAGTCCACGTCTGGTTTCCCCATCACCCTTAGGGAGACTATCCCCAGGATCATATTTACATATGCAAAACAGAATGAGAAGCAGTCTGCCAGGAACGAACAGCAGCATCAATAGCTTGTTCTATGGCCCGGTTGTCACTGACAAGGCCCAAAGGAGGCCGAAACGATCGTCTGGGGTTGTCATGTTCCTTGTTCAGAGGAGAATTGCCTGGTATTTCGGGGCTGGACTGACCATGTCGGCGGGATCAGACTGATATACTACAGGAAAGTTTTCCTCTGTGAAAAGCACAATTGGGCAGAAAGAAGCTACTACCAGGTGGCAACCGGGCCATAGAACAAGCTATTGATGCTGCTGTTCGTTCCTGGCAGACTGCTTCTCATTCTGTTTTGCATATGTATATATGACCCTGGGGATAGTCTCCCTAAGGGTGATGGGGGAAACCAGACGTGGACTCCTTGCCCAATGTGCTTAGAGGGATATGGCTGCACCTCACTGACGAGGCCGAAACGATTGTCTGGGGTTGTCATGTTCCTTGTTCAGAGGAGAATTGCCTGGTATTTCGGGGCTGGACTGACCATGTCGGCGTGATCAGACTGATATACTAAAGGAAAGTTTTCCTCTGTGAAAAGCACAATTGGGCAGAAAGAAGCTACTAACAGGTGGCAACCGGGCCATAGAACAAGCTATTGATGCTGCTGTTCGTTCCTGGCAGACTGCTTCTCATTCTGTTTTGCATATGTAAATATGACCCTGGGGATAGTCTCCGTAAGGGTGATGGGGGAAACCAGACGTGGACTCCTTGCCCAATGTGCTTAGAGGGATATGGCTGCAACTCACTGACGAGGCCCAAAGGAGGCCGAAACGATTGTCTGGGGTTGTCATGTTCCTTGTTCAGAGGAGAATTGCCTGGTATTTCGGGGCTGGACTGACCATGTCGGCGGGATCAGACTGATATACTACAGGAAAGTTTTCCTCTGTGAAAAGCACAATTGGGCAGAAAGAAGCTACTACCAGGTGGCAACCGGGCCATAGAACAAGCTATTGATGCTGCTGTTCGTTCCTGGCAGACTGCTTCTCATGCTGTTTTGCATATGTAAATATGACCCTGGGGATAGTCTCCCTAAGGGTGATGGGGGAAATGAGACGTGGACTCCTTGCCCAATGTGCTTAGAGGGATATGGCTGCACCTCACTGACGAGGCCCAAAGGAGGCCGAAACGATCGTCTGGGGTTGTCATGTTCCTTGTTCAGAGGAGAATTGCCTGGTATTTCGGGGCTGGACTGACCATGTCGGCGGGATCAGACTGATATACTACAGGAAAGTTTTCCTCTGTGAAAAGCACAATTGGGCAAAAAGAAGCTACTACCAGGTGGCAACCGGGCCATAGAACAAGCTATTGATGCTGCTGTTCGTTCCTGGCAGACTGCTTCTCATTCTGTTTTGCATATGTAAATATGACCCTGGGGATAGTCTCCTTAAGGGTGATGGGGGAAACCAGACGTGGACTCCTTGCCCAATGTGCTTAGAGGGATATGGCTGCACCTCACTGACGAGGCCAAAACGATCGTCTGGGGTTGTCATGTTCCTTGTTCAGAGGAGAATTGCCTGGTATTTCGGGGCTGGACTGACCATGTTGGCGGGATCAGACTGATATACTACAGGAAAGATTTCCTCTGTGAAAAGCACAATTGGGCAGAAAGAAGCTACTACCAGGTGGCAACCGGGCCATAGAACAAGCTATTGATGCTGCTGTTCGTTCCTGGCAGACTGCTTCTCATTCTGTTTTGCATATGTAAATATGACCCTGGCGATAGTCTCCATAAGGGTGATGGGGGAAACCAGACGTGGACTCCTTGCCCAATGTGCTTAGAGGGATATGGCTGCACCTCACTGACGAGGCCCAAAGGAGGCCGAAACGATCGTCTGGGGTTGTCATGTTCCTTGTTCAGAGGAGAATTGCCTGGTATTTCCGGGCTGGACTGACCATGTCGGCGGGATCAGACTGATATACTACAGGAAAGTTTTCCTCTGTGAAAAGCACAATTGGGCAGAAAGAAACTACTACCAGGTGGCAACCGGGCCATAGAACAAGCTATTGATGCTGCTGTTCGTTCCTGGCAGACTGCTTCTCATTCTGTTTTGCATATGTAAATATGACCCTGGGGATAGTCTCCCTAAGGGTGATGGGGGAAACCAGATGTGGACTCCTTTCCCAATGTGCTTAGAGGGATATGGCTGCACCTCACTGACGAGGCCCAAAGGAGGCCGAAACGATCGTCTGGGGTTGTCATGTTCCTTGTTCAGAGGAGAATTGCCTGGTATTTCGGGGCTGGACTGACCATGTCGGCGGGATCAGACTGATATACTACAGGAAAGTTTTCCTCTGTGAAAAGCACAATTGGGCAGAAAGAAGCTACTACCAGGTGGCAACCGGGCCATAGAACAAGCTATTGATGCTGCTGTTCGTTCCAGGCAGACTGCTTCTCATTCTTTTTTGCATATGTAAATATGACCCTGGGGATAGTCTCCCTAAGGGTGATGGGGGAAACCAGACGTGGACTCCTTGCCCAATGTGCTTAGAGGGATATGGCTGCACCTCACTGACGAGGCCCAAAGGAGGCCGAAACGATCGTCTGGGGTTGTCATGTTCCTTGTTCAGAGGAGAATTGCCTGGTATTTCGGGGCTGGACTGACCATGTCGGCGGGATCAGACTGATATACTACAGGAAAGTTTTCCTCTGTGAAAAGCACAATTGGGCAGAAAGAAGCTACTACCAGGTGGCAACCGGGCCATAGAACAAGCTATTGATGCTGCTGTTCGTTCCTGGCAGACTGCTTCTCATTCTGTTTTGCATATGTAAATATGACCCTGGGGATAGTCTCCCTAAGGGTGATGGGGGAAACGAGACGTGGACTCCTTGCCCAATGTCCTTAGAGGGATATGGCTGCACCTCACTGACGAGGCCCAAAGGAGGCCGAAACGATCGTCTGGGGTTGTCATGTTCCTTGTTCAGAGGAGAATTGCCTGGTATTTCGGGGCTGGACTGACCATGTCGGCGGGATCAGACTGATATACTACAGGAAAGTTTTCCTCTGTGAAAAGCACAATTGGGCAAAAAGAAGCTACTACCAGGTGGCAACCGGGCCATAGAACAAGCTATTGATGCTGCTGTTCGTTCCTGGCAGACTGCTTCTCATTCTGTTTTGCATATGTAAATATGACCCTGGCGATAGTCTCCCTAAGGGTGATGGGGGAAACCAGACGTGGACTCCTTGCCCAATGTGCTTAGAGGGATATGGCTGCACCTCACTGACGAGGCCCAAAGGAGGCCGAAACGATCGTCTGGGGTTGTCATGTTCCTTGTTCAGAGGAGAATTGCCTGGTATTTCGGGGCTGGACTGACCATGTCGGCGGGATCAGACTGATATACTACAGGAAAGTTTTCCTCTGTGAAAAGCACAATTGGGCAGAAAGAAACTACTACCAGGTGGCAACCGGGCCATAGAACAAGCTATTGATGCTGCTGTTCGTTCCTGGCAGACTGCTTCTCATTCTGTTTTGCATATGTAAATATGACCCTGGGGCTAGTCTCCCTAAGGGTGATGGGGGAAACCAGACGTGGACTCCTTGCCCAATGTGCTTAGAGGGATATGGCTGCACCTCACTGACGAGGCCCAAAGGAGGCCGAAACGATCGTCTGGGGTTGTCATGTTCCTTGTTCAGAGGAGAATTGCCTGGTATTTCGGGGCTGGACTGACCATGTCGGCGGGATCAGACTGATATACTACAGGAAAGTTTTCCTCTGTGAAAAGCACAATTGGGCAGAAAGAAGCTACTAACAGGTGGCAACCGGGCCATAGAACAAGCTATTGATGCTGCTGTTCGTTCCTGGCAGACTGCTTCTCATTCTGTTTTGCATATGTAAATATGACCCTGGGGATAGTCTCCCTAAGGGTGATGGGGGAAACCAGACGTGGACTCCTTGCCCAATGTGCTTAGAGGGATATGGCTGCACCTCACTGACGAGGCCCAAAGGAGGCCGAAACGATCGTCTGGGGTTGTCATGTTCCTTGTTCAGAGGAGAATTGCCTGGTATTTCGGGGCTGGACTGACAATGTCGGCGGGATCAGACTGATATACTACAGGAAAGTTTTCCTCTGTGAAAAGCACAATTGGGCAAAAAGAAGCTACTACCAAGTGGCAACCGGGCCATAGAACAAGCTATTGATGCTGCTGTTCGTTCCTGGCAGACTGCTTCTCATTCTGTTTTGCATATGTAAATATGACCCTGGGGATAGTCTCCCTAAGGGTGATGGGGGAAACCAGACGTGGACTCCTTGCCCAATGTGCTTAGAGGGATATGGCTGCACCTCACTGACGAGGCCCAAAGGAGGCCGAAACGATCGTCTGGGGTTGTCATGTTCCTTGTTCAGAGGAGAATTGCCTGGTATTTCGGGGCTGGACTGACAATGTCGGCGGGATCAGACTGATATACTACAGGAAAGTTTTCCTCTGTGAAAAGCACAATTGGGCAAAAAGAAGCTACTACCAAGTGGCAACCGGGCCATAGAACAAGCTATTGATGCTGCTGTTCGTTCCTGGCAGACTGCTTCTCATTCTGTTTTGCATATGTAAATATGACCCTGGGGATAGTCTCCCTAAGGGTGATGGGGGAAACCAGACGTGGACTCCTTGCCCAATGTGCTGAGAGGGATATGGCTGCACCTCACTGACGAGGCCCAAAGGAGGCCGAAACGATCGTCTGGGGTTGTCATGTTCCTTGTTCAGAGGAGAATTGCCTGGTATTTCGGGGCTGGACTGACCATGTCGGCGGGATCAGACTGATATACTACAGGAAAGTTTTCCTCTGTGAAAAGCACAATTGGGCAGAAAGAAACTACTACCAGGTGGCAACCGGGCTATAGAACAAGCTATTGATGCTGCTGTTCGTTCCTGGCAGACTGCTTCTCATTCTGTTTTGCATATGTAAATATGACCCTGGGGCTAGTCTCCCTAAGGGTGATGGGGGAAACCAGACGTGGACTCCTTGCCCAATGTGCTTAGAGGGATATGGCTGCACCTCACTGACGAGGCCCAAAGGAGGCCGAAACGATCGTCTGGGGTTGTCATGTTCCTTGTTCAGAGGAGAATTGCCTGGTATTTCGGGGCTGGACTGACCATGTCGGCGGGATCAGACTGATATACTACAGGAAAGTTTTCCTCTGTGAAAAGCACAATTGGGCAGAAAGAAGCTACTAACAGGTGGCAACCGGGCCATAGAACAAGCTATTGATGCTGCTGTTCGTTCCTGGCAGACTGCTTCTCATTCTGTTTTGCATATGTAAATATGACCCTGGGGATAGTCTCCCTAAGGGTGATGGGGGAAACCAGACGTGGACTCCTTGCCCAATGTGCTTAGAGGGATATGGCTGCACCTCACTGACGAGGCCCAAAGGAGGCCGAAACGATCGTCTGGGGTTGTCATGTTCCTTGTTCAGAGGAGAATTGCCTGGTGTTTCGGGGCTGGACTGACAATGTCGGCGGGATCAGACTGATATACTACAGGAAAGTTTTCCTCTGTGAAAAGCACAATTGGGCAAAAAGAAGCTACTACCAAGTGGCAACCGGGCCATAGAACAAGCTATTGATGCTGCTGTTCGTTCCTGGCAGACTGCTTCTCATTCTGTTTTGCATATGTAAATATGACCCTGGGGATAGTCTCCCTAAGGGTGATGGGGGAAACCAGACGTGGACTCCTTGCCCAATGTGCTTAGAGGGATATGGCTGCACCTCACTGACGAGGCCCAAAGGAGGCCGAAACGATCGTCTGGGGTTGTCATGTTCCTTGTTCAGAGGAGAATTGCCTGGTATTTCGGGGCTGGACTGACAATGTCGGCGGGATCAGACTGATATACTACAGGAAAGTTTTCCTCTGTGAAAAGCACAATTGCGCAAAAAGAAGCTACTACCAAGTGGCAACCGGGCCATAGAACAAGCTATTGATGCTGCTGTTCGTTCCTGGCAGACTGCTTCTCATTCTGTTTTGCATATGTAAATATGACCCTGGGGATAGTCTCCCTAAGGGTGATGGGGGAAACCAGACGTGGACTCCTTGCCCAATGTGCTGAGAGGGATATGGCTGCACCTCACTGACGAGGCCCAAAGGAGGCCGAAACGATCGTCTGGGGTTGTCATGTTCCTTGTTCAGAGGAGAATTGCCTGGTATTTCGGGGCTGGACTGACCATGTCGGCGGGATCAGACTGATATACTACAGGAAAGTTTTCCTCTGTGAAAAGCACAATTGGGCAGAAAGAAGCTACTACCAGGTGGCAACCGGGCCATAGAACAAGCTATTGATGCTGCTGTTCGTTCCTGGCAGACTGCTTCTCATTCTGTTTTGCATATGTAAATATGACCCTGGCGATAGTCTCCCTAAGGGTGATGGGGGAAACCAGATGTGGACTCCTTGCCCAATGTGCTTAGAGGGATATGGCTGCACCTCACTGACGAGGCCCAAAGGAGGCCGAAACGATCATCTGGGGTTGTCATGTTCCTTGTTCAGAGGAGAATTGCCTGGTATTTCGGGGCTGGACTGACCATGTCGGCGGGATCAGACTGATATACTACAGGAAAGTTTTCCTCTGTGAAAAGCACAATTGGGCAGAAAGAAACTACTACCAGGTGGCAACCGGGCCATAGAACAAGCTATTGATGCTGCTGTTCGTTCCTGGCAGACTGCTTCTCATTCTGTTTTGCATATGTAAATATGACCCTGGGGCTAGTCTCCCTAAGGGTGATGGGGGAAACCAGACGTGGACTCCTTGCCCAATGTGCTTAGAGGGATATGGCTGCACCTCACTGACGAGGCCCAAAGGAGGCCGAAACGATCATCTGGGGTTGTCATGTTCCTTGTTCAGAGGAGAATTGCCTGGTATTTCGGGGCTGGACTGACCATGTCGGCGGGATCAGACTGATATACTACAGGAAAGTTTTCCTCTGTGAAAAGCACAATTGGGCAGAAAGAAGCTACTACCAGGTGGCAACCGGGCCATAGAACAAGCTATTGATGCTGCTGTTCGTTCCTGGCAGACTGCTTCTCATTCTTTTTTGCATATGTAAATATGACCCTGGGGATAGTCTCCCTAAGGGTGATGGGGGAAACCAAACGTGGACTCCTTGCCCAATGTGCTTAGAGGGATATGGCTGTACCTCACTGACGAGGCCCAAAGGAGGCCGAAACGATTGTCTGGGGTTGTCATGTTCCTTGTTCAGAGGAGAATTGCCTGGTATTTCGGGGCTGGACTGACCATGTCGGCGGGATCAGACTGATATACTACAGGAACGTTTTCCTCTGTGAAAAGCACATTTGGGCAGAAAGAAGCTACTACCAGGTGGCAACCGGGCCATAGAACAAGCTATTGATGCTGCTGTTCGTTCCTGGCAGACTGCTTCTCATTCTGTTTTGCATATGTAAATATGACCCTGGGGAAAGTCTCCCTAAGGGTGATGAGGGAAACCAGACGTGGACTCCTTGCCCAATGTGCTTAGAGGGATATGGCTGCACCTCACTGACGAGGCCCATAGTAGGCCAAAACGATCGTCTGGGGTTGCTTCTCGGGCCTTTGGCTTGGATCAAGTGCAGTTTTCTGTACTTGGTCTTGGTCTTGGTTTGCTGCCTGGAGACCTGCTCCTTCGGCCTGGAGTCCTTTCCCTTTGGGGTTTGGGCTCCTGCTGCTATTGGGGGGGGTGGCTACTCCTTAGGCGTACAGCAACTGGGTAGTAGGGCCGTCCCCTTGGCCTTGTGGCATCGTCCCTGGACTTCAGCCACATGCTGCTTTTGGGGGGGCGCTCTGAAATCCAGCCTAAAGAGGCAATAGGGCAAATATGGCTACCAATGTGCCAAATGTTCCCCATACACTTCGGGTGTTGATTTCTGAGGACTTTCAAGAGAAGATTGGTTTGTCTCATGTCCAGCAGGTGGTTTTGGAGGGTGTTTTGAAGATGCCAAGAGCAAGCTTGCATTGTGTTTAGTCATTCCCTTCAAGAGGGATTTTTGATGTGGCTTTCACCAATGAGCATTATTTACAGACCTGCTATCAACGGACTATTGATATGGCTGCTGCTCCAGAGTTGGTTGGCATGAAATTTGTTGCCTGTGTGCAGAGGGAAAGAAGAATCCCGGTGACAGTACATATGTACAACCCTTGGGTCACTGATGTGGAAATTCGTCTGTTTCTTTGTCGCTACTTTGATGATGTTCAAGGAGGTAGCAAGCTGAAGAATCAGTTTGGGACTTTCAATGGAAAGTGCAGGTTCTGGGTGCGGTTTGTGCCAGATGAATTAGGTATTGGTGGAAAGAAACACCCTCCACAGACTTTCGCCATTGGTGGAAATAGAGGTTTCCTATACTATGATGACATGCCTCTTTTTTGCCGTAGTTGCAACCTGTTTTGTCACATTGCTGAAAATTGCCCAGGTGCCAGATGTCGAAATTGCCGTGAGGAGGATCATCTTGTTGCCCACTGTAGTAAACGCCGGACCTGTGACCTGTGTGGTTCTTCAAGTCATCTGTGCAGGATGTGTCCTTTGATGATGTTTCAGGGGCTTGCTAGAGTGAAGCCTTCCTATGCTGATGTTGCAAAAAAAACATCTTCAGTTGCAGTTGAGCCATCTGTGAATGAGGAGGAGGTCTCTGATGAGGCATTGAACTCTATATTACCTCTTTTGTGTAAGAAATCTGCAGTTGGGTTCCCTGTCGGAGAGGTGTCTGATGCTCCTGTGGTGGTTCCTGTGGCTGAGAAGGTAGAGGAAGCCCAATCTCATCTTCAGGAGGTGGATCTTGCTACATCTAATATGATAGCTGCTTCAGATGTTCTTGAAGCCCTGTTGCCCAATTCTGTGGATGATACTGTTGCTGTTCCTGGGACAGATAATTTTTCCTTCACTGAGTCATCTTGTGATGCTGCTCCTGATGCTGTTCTTGGTGAAGGGGAGAACATTGATTGGTCTGCTGTTGTGTCCTCTAGTTCTGAGGAGGATATGGACACTGAAGGGAAAAAAATCTGCCTCCAAGCGAAAAATAGATGCGGATTCTGATGGATGGGAGAGTCCTGATTTGAATCTTCCAGTAGTTAAGGGTGCAGATCCAGATACTACAAGTGATGCTGACTCTTTAATTTCAGAGTTTCCTTCTGTCTCTACTAAAGACGTTCCTTCTGACTCAAGCCAGTGTATAGGTGACTTTTCTGATGCCTCTTCGGTCGGTTATCTAGATAAAAGAGATGTGAACCAACTTGCTGAAGTTACTGGTTATGAGGCTGGCAAGGGGGAGCCTAGGAGGTCGGAACGTCACAGAGGCAGATTTAAAGGATTTCCTTTGAGTCCTAAGAAAAAGAAAGGAAAGAAGAAGTCCTGATGTTATTTCTTTTTTTGTTTTTCTTTAATTTATTTTTGTGATGTTTCTGACCATTTCTTCCCTTAATGTCAAGTGTATGACAATTATAGCAAGGAGATCTGCAATTTTTAAATTATTATCTGTATGTTCTGCTAATATTTTTTGTTTGCAGGAATGTGGTCTCTCTGAACATCCTAAATGTGCTGACTGGGAATATGGTCCTAAAGTATGGTCTTGTTCTTCTGATAGGAATGGGGGGGGGGGGAGTTTTATTTAAGGGGTTTAGTTTTTCTATACTTAATGTAGTTCATATTGTCCCAGGTCGGGTACTTTTGGTTAGTTTTAGTTTTTGTGGGACTGTTTTTCGTTTGTTTAATGTATATGCTTCTCCAAATAGGGTAGAACGTTTGCTTAATTTTGAAACTTTAAAGTTTTTTCTGCCAGGTCGAGAGCCAACTTTTTTGGTTGGGGATTTTAATTGTATTATTAAGAATGGGGACAGAGAGGGTGGGAGTGATTGTAGGGTGGATAGCTCAGGGAAGTTTTTACTTGATTTGCTTAAATCTTTCGGTTTGAAGGATGCCTTCGGGTCTGTTTCTTTTTCAGGGGAGGGTTTTACTTTCTTTAGTTATAGTGGTGGGATAAAATCTCAAATTGATTTTTGTTTTTTATCTAAATTTTTATGTGTTGATAATTTTTCTTTAAAGCGGATGCCCTTTACGGATCATGCCCTTTTGATGTGTAAGGTGAATTGTGATTTGAAGATGGTAAGGGTAAGGCTAAGGGTAAGGGTAAGACTCCTTGCCCAATGTGCTTAGAGGGATATGGCTGCACCTCACTGACGAGGCCCAAAGGAGGCCGAAACGATCGTCTGAGGTTGTCATGTTCCTTGTTCAGAGGAGAATTGCCTGGTACTTCGGGGCTGGACTGACCATGTCGGCGGGATCAGACTGATATACTACAGGAAAGTTTTCCTCTGTGAAAAGCACAATTGGGCAGAAAGAAGCTACTACCAGGTGGCAACCGGGCCATAGAACAAGCTATTGATGTTGCTGTTCATTCCTGGCAGACTGCTTCTCATTCTGTTTTGCATAGGATTGTATATCCCATACGTCACTAGCTCATGGACTCTTTCCATTTACATGAAAGAAACAGCCATTGTAACTTTTTTGTTTCTTTAAGGAACATGTCGCCTAAAATGTTTAATTCATTATTAAGATAGAACATACAAATTAAAATAACTTTCTAAGTGACTTCTATCATCAAATATGATTTATTCTCTTGGTGTCCTTTGTTGAAGGTGCTGCAATGTACTACTGGGAGCTACAGTAGATGAACACAGAGGGGCCGAATTATCAAGCGCCAAATGGAGCTTAATGCCCCTGTTTCCGTGCCAGCCTTCACGCTCGCCGGAAACAGAAATTATGAAGCAGCGATCTAAAGACTGCTGCTCCATAACTTGTACGTCTGCTCTGAGGCTGCGTACATCAATCTGCCTGATCCTATACGATCGTGCTGATTGACACCTCCTGCTAGCAGCCGACTGACCGCGAGAACTGCTTGTGTAACGATAAATGCCGACAGCGTATGCTGTCAGCATTTATTGAGGTGCGACGGACTTGATACGCTACATCGTATCATGTCCACTCACACTTTTATTAATTGACCCCATAGGGAGACCCAAGGACAAGAGGCATATATTTGCAGACACCAATCAGCATCTAGATCTCAGTAGTGCATGGCTGCTCCTAAGCCTACCTAGGTATGCTTTAAAGCAAAGGATACAAAGTAAATTAGATAATAGTAGCAAAATAGAAACTTCTTTAAATTTGTTTTCTCTATTTGAACCATGAATTTGAATTTTGAATATACTGCACCTTTAAAGGGACGGTCTACAATAGAATTTTTAAAAAGCAGCATTCACACAAATCAAAAATATGTTTTGCCTTAAAATATCCTAATTAAAAGTTTTTTTAAAAAAATCTAAACTAATACAGCAGTATTGGTTGTGTACTTTCTACTAATCCTCAATGGCTGATAACTGCCTCTGTTTTACTGGAGGAATTTAAACAAATTGATTCAGTATAGAAAAATATGTTATTTAAAAAACAAAAACAGATATTTTGCAATTAATGTTATTTTATCATTATCATTTATTTATAAAATGCCAGCATATTACGTAGTCCCTATGATAATAGGAATAACATTAGAAACAAAAGTAATTTACATGAATCAGAAAGGGTCGAGGGCACTACCAGTGAATTACTATTAGCTGTGAGCCATTCGACAGGACAGATGGATGTGCGAGTTTATTTTCAAAATGTTCTTTCGACATGCAGTGTGGGTGAGCTAGATGTTCCATAGCCAGTTGGCCCCAAGATATAATATTTGCGTAGTCAACAGATACACAAAGCGCGTTCCTAAAAACCTCTATAGGTAACAAAATTAAAGACAGGAACTCAAGCTAACATAATAATTTGTTTAAAGGGACAGTCTACACCAGAATTGTTATTGTTTTTTTTTAAAAAAAGATAATCCCATTATTACCCATTCCCCAGTTTTGCATAACCAACACAGTTATATTAATACACATTTTACCTCTGTGATTACCTTGTATCTAAGCCTCTGCAGACTGCCCCCTTATTCCAGTTCTTTTGACAGACTTGAATTTTAGTCAATCAGTGTTGACTCTTAGGTAACTCCACGGGCATGAGCACAATGTTATCTATATGGCACACGTGAACTAACACCCTCTAGTTGTGAAAAATGTCAAAATGCATTCAGATAAGAAGCAGCCTTCAAGGGCTAATAAATTAGCATATGAGCCTACCTAGGTTTAGCTTTCAACTAAGAATACCAAGAGAACAAAGCGAAATTGATGATAAAAGTAAATTGGAAAGTTGTTTAAAATGACATGCCTTTTCTGAACCATGAAAGGTTAATTTTGACTAGACTGTCCCTTTAACATCAACAAGTTTCTACAAAACAAGAATATGTAATCGATTTTATTAAAAAATTCTAGTCATTCTGAGATGATATAAACAATAAAATAATAATTAAAAAAAACTTGCAAATAACCACAAAAATTTCTGTTCAGCATATTTAAATTCAAACAGATCTCTTGTAAACTAATTCTGATACAATACTGAGACAAAGCAGCTGATTTGGAAGACATTGAACAGACTTTGGATAAATAGTGTAACTGATTTTATAAAACTGTCTCTAAAACGTTCAGGCACAGATTGTGCACATCACCCTCAAGTGGCTAAAAAGCGAGATTTCTTCCTTAAATTGAAAGGCCAAAATATAATTGTTTGGGACTTGGCTTCGCTTCTAGTATTTGGCACTGTGCAGCTAGACAAAGCTATAAATAGATACGCCTGCAGGCACAAATTGTAAACATATTTAATGGAATCTTTCAGGTTGTATGAGTCATTGTATTCAATGTTTACCTTTTACTATGTTATTAGCAGTTCTTGCAAAGCAGTGTAAGTGATTCCCCTTGAGAAGTCAACTTATTTTTCTACTATTTTTTTACTTTATCCTGCCTTAACATTAAAGGGATAGACACGTCGAAAATGGTTGAAAAATAAGACTTTTTGCAATATACTTTTGTTAGCAAAAATTCTTCTATTAAAAGTAATTACTGTTTTTCTGCTGCATACGCACATATCTTGTGAAGATCTGTGCACCAGTATTCAAACTCTGTGCCTACTCAGAGAGTCAGAAGTTGCTTCTAAACAAAAAATGATGGATCAGATTATAAGTGGAGTGCAAAATATCACTTTGGCTAAAGCGATGTTTGCGCTCAACTTTGTAATACCAGCGCACGCAAATGTGTGCTGGTATTACAGGTGAGGTGCAATGCACGGAAGCATTGCGCTCACGAGAGCGTGCTTCCATAGGTTTCAATGGGAGCCTCGTTCTAATGCCGTGAGACATGGCATGGGAACTAGAGCAGCGAAGGGGGTAAGTCGCTCAGCAATTGGCAGCAAATGTAAATCTATATGTATTTGCTTATATAAGTATATATTTATGTGTTTATATGTGTATAACACCCCACAACCGCCAACTTTAGCCCCCAAAAACTGCTAAGTGCAGGGTTTTTTTTTTTATTTTTTACAAATGAAAACTAACATTTACATTTGGGGGTAATTGGGGGATATTTAGAAAATTAACCAGAGGTCTGTCCTTTTTGGAGCGCTAATTGCAACCGCTAACTTCTGTATATCTCTTTAAATGGGCTTTAAACATAATTCCCCATTAAAGGGACATTGTACACTAGACTTTTGTTTGCATAAATGTTTTGTCTATGATCCGTTTATATAGCCCATCTAGGAGTGTTTTTATAATAATGTATAGTTTTTCTTATTTTTTAATAAAATTGTGCTGATTTTCAGACTCCTGACCAAGCCCCAAAGTATCAGAAGTAGACTCAGGTCTACAGATTCCTGCTTGCTCCTGTTTGTGTAATGAGTCTTTTCATATGCAGAGAAGAGGGCAGTGTCTGCTCTTCCTACTTTCTCAGCCCCTTTCAGTGAGTGTCCCAGCCTAACCTCATCAAGAGTGCTAAACTGGGAACTTCTAAGTAGGCTTTTTAAACTTTTTTTTACTGTTTTTTATGTCAGTATCTGTGGATATTCTTCTTTATAGTAGTGTCAATTACATGCAGTTATATGAAAATTGGTATATACTGTCCTTTTAAGGGCTAGATTACAAGTGGAGCGCAATTGATAGTGTAGGGTGTGTTATCCTTTGCATATCCTTGAGCAAAGAATAAAGTACAATCAGGTATTACAAGTGAATGGTTAAAGATTTTGACCAAAGCATCTTAACATGGCCAAAACTTTTTAGTGCACTGTATGGGGTCAATTTATTAAGCTCCGTATGGAGCTTGATGCCCCGTGTTTCCGGTGAGCCTTCAGGCTCGCTGGAAACAGAAGTTATGAAGCAGCGGTCTAAAGACTGCTGCTCTATAACCTGTCCGCCTGATCTGAGGCCGCGGACAGAAATCAACCTGATCGAATACAATTGTGTTGATTGACACCCCCTGCTAGCAGCCGATTGGCTGTGAATCTGCAGGGGGCGGCATTGCACAAGCAGTTCACAAGAACTGCTGGTGCAATGATAAATGCCGAGAACGTATGCTGTCGACATTTATCGTTGTGTGGCGGACATGATACGCTACATCGTATCATGTCTGCCCGTACATTAATAAATTGGCCCTCATACATTTCATGGATAGAACAGGGAGTGCTATTAGTAAACTATTTGTGCTCGTATTACAAGTGGTAACTTGCGCATGAACACAGTCCAAAATAACACTGTCAAATGTAGTCCTTTGTGCAACCTGAAATTAAATGGACATAAAACCCAATTTTTTTCTTTCATGATTCAGATAGACAGCGCTGGTTTTCAAACCTGTCCCCGGGCCTCCCTAACAGGCCACATTTTGAGGATATCTGAACTGTAGCACAGGTGAAATAATCAGCTGATTAGTAAACATTGTTATTTTACCTGTTCTCATCCAAGGTAATCCTGAAAACCTGGCCTGTTGGGGAGGTCAGAAGACTAATTTGAAAACCAGTGAGATATAGCATACAACTTTCCAATTTACTTCTATTATCAAAATGTCTTTGTTATCTTTTTATCCTTTGTTAAAAGGCAGGAAGATAAGTTCAGGAGTGTGCATGTGTCTGCCGTAATATATTTCCGTAGTTTTGCAACAATGTTATACATTAGCAAGAGCACTATTCCCTGTCATGTATTGCTCTAGAGCAGTGTTTTTCAACCAGTGTGCCGTGGCACACTAGTGTGCCGTGAGAGATCCTCAGGTGTGCCACGGCAGACTGACAACAGTGTGACATATTTTTTAAACTTTGCTTGTTTTTTACTCCCAGTGCAGGGGTAGTTTGTAGGAGGCATGGCATAACAGCACAATACATACAGTATGTGTGTGTTTGTGTGTATGTGTATATATATATGCTGTATTAGGCTACAATGTGTGATTTTTTTTAAATTTTGGGATGGTGGTGTGCCACAGGATTTTTTAATGTAAAAAAGTGTGCCACAGCAAAAAAAAGGTTAAAAATCACTGCTCTAGATGCTACCGATCAAGATATCTCTTCAACAAAGAATAACATGCGAATGAAGCTAATTTCATAATAGAAGTAAATTGTAAACTTCTTTAAAACTGTATTTTCAATCTGAATCATGAAAGAAACATTTTGGGTTTAATGTGCCTTTAAGGGGAATGATATATGAGAAGGGGCAGAACTGGGAAGGGATGAAAGGTAAATATGTGTATATATAACTGAATTGTTTTATACTTATTTTTTATTAAAATATTACAGCACGGAACGACATGAAAAACTCCACTATTTAAGGAACCAGCTGCTGTTTAATGCTTGAGCGATATCTGACGTGAGTTTTACTATTCGTCCCCATAGAAGTCTATTATGTCAGGAATTTGGTGCACCTGCGCTCAAGTGCTGCAAAATAAATTTGGACTTGCTATATGAGAGCACAAATAGAAGTGCTATTGATTGCAATCAAGAAACGTTAACATAGAATACTGCTGATAATTTTATGCTCCACTTGAAATTTAGCCTTAAATATTTAATTATGTGTAACAACTGCAACTTTAAATATACTTTCATTATTTATTTCACCCACTTTTCTTAAATGTAAATGCCATATTCCATAGAAAGACTGACACTCATACTGCAGACTACCGATATATGATGCTACACAGTGATTGCTTGATCAGTGTAAAAGTTAATTTAAATCTGTCCATTAATAGATTCAGCAAAGGAGGTAGGATACATGGGGGCCAATTTATCATGGCCCGAATGGGGCCAAATACCCCTGTTTCCGCGCGAGCGGTCTTAAGACCGCTGTTCCTTAACTTGTCCGCCGCCTCTGAGACTGCGGATATCAATCTGCCCGATCGCATACGATCGGGTTGATCGACACCCCCTGCTAGTGGCCAATTGGCCACGAATCTGCAGCGGCCGGCATTGCACAAGCAGTTCACCAGAACTGCTTGTGCAATGATAAATGCCAACAGTGTATGCTGTCGGCATTTATCGATGTCTGACGGACATGATCGCTAGAGAGGATCATGTCTGCCAGACAAATGATAAATCAGCCCCATATACTTAAGATGTTTTATTTGGCAATAAAATCACAGTGTTAAATGCTTTAGACATTTTTTTTTGTATAAAGATCTTTTGTAATGCAGTGCTTAAAGGGACACTGAACCCAATTTTTTTCTTTCATTGTTCAGATAGAGCATGCAATTTTAAGCAACTTTCTAATTTACTCCTATTATCACATTTTCTTCATTCTCTTGCTATCTTTATTTGAAAAGCAAGAATGTAAGTTTAGAAGCCAGTCCATTTTTGGTTCACAACCTGGGTTGCTCTTGAACCAAAAATTGTCTGTCTCCTTAGCTTAGATGCCTTCTTTTTCAAGTAGACACAAGTTATCCATTATGGTGCGGTACGGCTATACCGCTAAAAAATTGGCTATTGCGCGTGGAATGGCAGGTCACCCGTATTACAAGTTGCAGCGGTATAGCTATAACGCAAGCATTTTAGCCTGTAACGCAACATCCATCCATAACTACTGGTCTCAGATTGTGGAATGGATCGCGGTGGTATAAGCTATAATGCTAGTGTTATAGCCTGCCAAAACAGCTTGTAATACGGCGCTATAGAAAATCCTGCACTCAAAAAATGACATTAAAATCAGCCAATAGGATTTCAGTAGCTCTCATCCTATTGACTGATTTAAAAATGTCAGCCAATAGGAATACAAGGTACCCTCTTTTTTAAACGTACCTTGCATTCAAGCTTCAGTGTACGGCGGTGGTCGTATGAAGAGGATCCTCCATGTTGAATGTCTGCGCCACCGGGAAAGATGCTCCGCGCCTCCACAGCTCCACGCCATCGGGATGAAGATAGAAGATGCCCCCAGGATAGATCAAGATGTCGCTGCCTGGATGAAGACTTCTCGCCGCCTGGATGAAGATGGATGTCTGGGCTTCTGGAACTGTGAGTAGATTTCCTGGGGTTAGTGTTAGGTTTTTTGGGGTGTTTTTTTTTTAAGATTAAGGATGCGCAGTAAAAGAGCTGAATGCCATTTTAAGGGCAATGCCATACAATTGCCCCTTTAGGGCAATGGGTAGCTTAGGATTTTTTAAGACTTAGGTTTTTTATTTTAGGGGGGCTGTTTGGGTTTTTACTGTTGGGGGGAACTTTGTATTTTTGTGTAGGTAAAAGAGCTGTTGAACTTAGGACAATGCCCTACAAAAGGCCCTTTTAAGGGCTATTGGTAGTTTATTGTTAAGTTAGGAGGTGTTTTTATTTTGGGGGGCTTTTTATTTTTATAGGGCTATTAGATTAGGTGTCATTTTTATTATTTTGTATAATTTCGTTTATTATTTTTTGTATTCTTAGATTTTTTTATTTTTCGTAATGTTAGTGTTT
The DNA here is from genome assembly GCF_027579735.1 of Bombina bombina. Taxonomy (NCBI): domain Eukaryota; kingdom Metazoa; phylum Chordata; class Amphibia; order Anura; family Bombinatoridae; genus Bombina; species Bombina bombina. The sequence goes on from NC_069508.1 coordinate 146,814,769, forward strand.
ATGATTGTTCGTAATATTAGGTTTTCTTATTTTTATTTGTAGTGTTAGGATTTTATAATATTGTATTGTTAGTTTTTTTATTTTTAATCATAGTGTTAGGAATTTATAATTTTGTAATGTTAGTTTTTTTTTATTTTTCGTTTCTTTCATTTATATAAAATAGTATTGTTTAATTTATAGTTTAAACTTAGTTTTTTTTTATTTTACAGGTAAGTTTTTATTTATTTAAAGATAGTTATATTGTAAGTTTAATTTAAAGTTAGGGGGGCGGCAGTTTAGGGGTTAATAGGTTTAGTTTATTAGTACCGATGTGGGGGCCAGTGGTTTAGGAGTTAATAATTTTATTTAGTGTCTGCGATGTCGGGGAGGCGGTTTAGGGGGTTAATCATTTTATTTAGTGTCGGCGATGTCGGGGGCAGCGGATTAAGGGTATTTAGACTAGGGGTTTATGTTACAGTGTTAGGTTTAAACTTAACTTTCTTTTCCCCATAGACATCAATGGGGTTGCGTTAAGGCGATCTCCATTCAGGTGTTAGTTTTTTTCTAACAATTTCTCCCCAATGATATCTATGGGGAAAGCGTGCACGAGCATGTAAACTAAGGCCTTGGCTTTTGTGCGGTATGGAGCTTATACCATAACGCAAAGCACAAGGAGTTTTTTCAATAACTCGTAATCGCCGCGCTATGGAAAGTGCGATACCGCTCATTTTATTGCGTTCTTTAAGCACCAGGTATAGCACAAAACTTGTAAACTAGGTGATAGATAGCAAAAGAACGATGAAAAATTGATTATAGGGATAAATTAGAAAGTTGCTTAAAGGGACACTGAACCCAAAAATTTTGTTTTGTAATTTAGACAGAGCATGCAATTTTAAGCAACTTTCTAATTTACTCTTATTATCATTTTTTCTTTTTTCTCTTGCTATCTTTATTTGAAAAAGAAGGCATCTATGCTTTTTTTGGGTTCAGTACTCTGGACAGCACTTTTTTATTGGTGGATGAATTTATCCACCAATCAGCAAGGACAACCCAGGTTGTTCACCAAAAATGGGCCTGCATCTAAACTTACATTCTTGCATTTTAAATAAAGATACGAAGAGAATGAAGAAAATTTGATAATAGGAGTAAATTAGAAAGTTGCTTAAAATTTCATGCTCAATCTGAATCATGAAAGAAAAAATTTGAGTTTAGTATCCATTTAACTGCTGAAATATATTTCAAATGTATAAAAATAATTTAATAGCTCTTTAAAAGGGTATGCCCCTAGATCCTAGATTGCAAAACAATACAAACATAAAGACACTTTTAAAGGTATACTAAACTAAAAAAAAAAAAAATTATGATTTCGAAAATTTGATACTAGGAGTAAATTAGAAAGTTGCTTAAAATTGCATGCTCTATCTGATAAATGAAAGATGTTTTTTGGGTTTAGTATCCCTTTAAATGTTTATCTTGTTCAATCAATGATTTAATTAACTTTTCTATCTCACACTGCCCTATTACTTGATTTTTCTTTGTTCAAAAGAAGACCAGGATGATACAGCCAATCATCAAATGAGATGTCAAACTCAATACAATGAATACTACCTGATCTGCTCACTTCATTAAAAGAGACTAATAAGCAATTAAGTGACGTAAGAATGGCTTAATGGAAAAATATATATTATTCAGAAAAATGTTAGATCTCATATACTACAGAAGTTCTGATAAAAATAGGATTTTTAGTTATTTTTTTCTCTATAGGTGTTTATATACAGGTGTTAGACAAAATCATATGAACGCCTTTATTATAGGAGTTAATATTTTTGGGCTCTATGTAAATAACAACAAATGGTGCTATGGACATCCGACCACTGCTTATTGCCCTTTCTTTCACCTATAAGTTGTCGGACATAAATTACCCAGAACACATTTGTGACAAGTACTTGTGCAATATTACATACGTGTAGGTGATGTACCATGTCCGTTGCCCTTCCGCTATGAAACATGACGGACAGGTTCACAAGTCAGCTACCTACATGAGGCACTATTTTTGTAGGCTACAGTGAAAAAACAAACATTAAAATTATCTTTTGTTTATCTTTCTCTATATTCTCTAGGTTGTATGCCAGTGTAGTTGTGTTCAGCAGCGGCTAGTAGTACAAGCAGTTGTTGAAATGGATGACTTGTCAAACTTCCAAAGAGGACAAATCATGGGAGCCCATTTAGCAGGAACGTCTTTAACTATAACAGACAAAATGTTTGGTGTTTCTAGAGCAACCATCTCCATGGTGATGACTGTGTATAAAAATCATGCCAGACTTAATCAACAAAGATAAATAGTGGGTGAAAACTGAAAATGAATGATGGGGACCATCAAACACTAACAAGGATTGTGTCAAAACCACACATAACTACTGTAGCAAAAGTGACAGCAGAACTCAATATCCACCCTGAAAACCCTGTTAATACAAAAAGTCTTCCGACAACTTCACAAAACCGAATGCGAAAAAGATGGTGTAATGATGGTAAAACCTGAACAGCTAAAGACTAAATGTGATATGGTCCTATGAGTCATCATTTACATTATTCCCAACAGCAGGTTGGGTTTATATATGGAGAACGCCCAAGGAAGCATACAACTCAGTCTGCCTAGTTCCAACTGTCAAACTTGGGTGGTGGATCTGTGATAATTTGGGCGGCCATCAGTGTTACCTCAAATGGACAGTTTTGTGAGCGGTCCAGCAGTGAAACAGTTAATAAGAGAACCATACTTTTCAGTCTGCTTTGTGCAGTATTTGCTAATTAACTGCTTCACTGCTGGGGCGCTCACAAAACTGGCATTATAAGGGAACACTGGCGGCCATAGCTTAGTATTCAGCTGTCCACATCATTACCCTAAATGGTTGCATTATTGCCAGCAAGAGCTTCAATATTCTAGGTGATCAGGTGCATCCTATGGTCAAAATAGTGATTTCTAACAATGATGCCATTTTTCAAGATGATAATGTGCCCATACACACAAAGAGAACAGTTCAGTATTGGTTTGAGGAGCACCAAGATGACTATAACTGTAAAAAATTCTAATAAAAAAATTCATAGAATATAAATATATTTGTAGCTGTATGTATAATAATTTTTAATAATTATTATAAATATTTTTTTAATATTTAATATTTCAATAACCCGCATTGAGGTTAGCAGTTCTTCATGTGCGCTGACCCAACAACACGTTACACCTAAATCACAAAATGTGAAGCACGATACTCATAATTTACATTTCTTTGTTCTTCACATAGAAAATCTTTTAATTTTTATTATTAAATATATATTTCTATATATAAATATATCTGATACTGTTAATGTAAAATAGATATCTATACGTCTATATCTATAGGAATCGTTAGACAAGTATAGGTGTATACAGATATTTATAGAAATGTTCAATAAAAATTAAATTTTTCTGTAAGGAAACAACATTGGAATGAGAAATATGAATAAGTCCTATCAGTTTAGCATGCAAGCAATATGTGTTTTTTTTCTGTGCTTTCCATTCACTTCTATTGGGAGAATATGTTAACGTTGTTGTGATATCACAAAGTCCTTTGGTTAGCACACGTTGGCTTTTGCTTGCGCACAAACGTTTTACTTTTAACTTATAATATTCACGCTACCCAAAGGGGGGTAGTTATCAAGCCGTCAACCTCAAATACGCTGGAATTCCGCAGCGTATTTGTGGCGAGGCTGATTCGCCTTAGTTATCAAAGGCTCGAGACCGGCAAAAGTAGAATTTTGTGACGTAAGCTTCGATCCGCTGGACTCAGTCCGACACAGATCGATTCTTACGTCACTCCAGATGTTCTGCACACAAGTGTGGCACATTCTCACTACTTTTGCTAGTTATCAAATGACTAGCAGGTACGCTCGGCACTTTTACGGCCCAGCGTACCTGGTTTTCAAACCGCCACCCCTGGAGGCGGCGGATCCCATAGGAATCAATGGGAGTCTGACCATAGCGAAAGTACAAGTTCGCTGCTGACAGACATCCCATTGATTTCTATGGGAGCTGTCTGCACCTAACACCCTAACATGTACCCCAAGTCTAAACACCACTAATCTGTCCCCCCCTACACTGCCGCAACTAAATAAAGTTATTACCCCCTAAACTGCCGCTCCCGGAGCCCACCGCAAGCTACTTTATACATATTAACCCCTAAACCGCCGCTCCCTGACCCCGCCGCAACTCTAATAAATGTATTAACCCCTAAACCGCCGCTCCCGGAGCCCACCACAACTATAATAAATGTATTAACCCCTAAACCGCCGCTCCCTGAACCCGCCGCAACCTATATTAAATGTATTAACCCCTATCCTGCCCCCCCTACACCGTCGCCACCTATAATAAATTTATTAACCCCTAATCTGCCCCCCCACACCGTCGCCACCTATAATAAATTTATTAACCCCTATCCTGCCCCCCACTACGCCGCCGCCACTGTAATAAAATTATTAACCCCTAAACCTAAGTCTAACACTAACCCTAACGCCCCCCTAACTTAAATATTAATTAAATAAATCTAAATAATATTTTTATTATTAACTAAATTAATCCTATTTAAAACTAAATACTTACATTTAAAATAAACCCTAATATAGCTACAATATAAATAATAATTATATTCTAGCTATCTTAGGATTTATTTTTATTTTACAGGTACCTTTCAATTTATTTTAACTAGGTACAATAGCTATTAAATAGTTATTAACTATTTAATAGCTTACCTAGCTAAAATAAACTGAAATTTACCTGTAAAATAAATCCTAACCTAAGTTACAATTTCACCTAACACTACACTATACTTTAATAAATTATTCCTATTTATAACTAAATACTTACCTGTAAAATAAACCCTAATATAGCTACAATATAAATAATAATTATATTGTAGCTATCTTAGTATTTATATTTATTTTACAGGTAACTTTTTATTTATTTTAGCTAGTTTGAATAGTTATTAAATAGTTATTAACTATTTAATAACTACCTAGCTAAAAGAAATACAAAATTACCTGTAAAATAAATCCTAACCTAAGTTACAATTAAACCTAATACTACACTATCATTAAATTAATTAAATAAATTACCTACAAATAACTACAATTAAATACAATTACATAAACTAACTAAAGTACAAAAAATAAAAAAAGCTAAGTTACAAAAAATAAAAAAATAAGTTACAAACATTTTAAAAATATTACAACAATTTTAAGCTACTTACACCTAATCTAAGCCCCCTAATAAAATAACAAACCCCCCAAAATAAAAAAATGCCCTACCCTATTCTAAATTAAATAAAGTTCAAAGCTCTTTTACCTTACCAGCCCTTAAAAGGGCCATTTGTGGGGGCATGCCCCCAAAAGTTCAGCTCTTTTGCCTGTAAAATAAAAATACAACCCCCCCAACATTAAAACCCACCACCCACATACCCCTAATCTAACCCAAACCCCCCTTACAAAAACCTAACACTAATCCCCTGAAGATCATCCTACCTTGTCTTCACTCAGCCGAGCAGTGATGGAACCGAAGTGGACATCCGGAGCGGAAGAAGTTAATCCTCCAAGCGGCGCTGAAGAAATCTTCCATCCGATGAAGTCATCATCCAGGCGGCGCTGAAGAAGTCTTTGATCCGGACGATGTCATCTTCCAAGAGGCGCTGAAGAGGTCTTCTATCCGGGCGATGTCATCTTCCAAGCCGGGTCTTGAATCTTCCTCCCGCCGACGCGGAACCTCCTTCTTCACCGAAGGACTACGACGAATGAAGGCTCCTTTAAGGGACGTCATCCAAGATGGCGTCCCCTCAATTCCGATTGGCTGATAGGATTCTATCAGCCAATCGGAATTAAGGTAGGAAAAATCTGATTGGCTGATGTAATCAGCCAATCAGATTGAGCTCGCATTCTATTGGCTGTTCCGATCAGCCCTCTGAAGTCATGAGTCACCCTTTGGTGAAACTATAAATCACAGAAATGATATGTCAATACTGTGGTAAATATGAGTAAGATAGATAAGAGAAAACTAAATTAAAAAGTAACTTTTATTATACGAAGGTTAAAAAGATTCTCACACAAACACAACACACAATTAAAACTACGAATAGAGGGAATAGACTCAGCGTGCCCTTCTAAAAATGAACGCTATGTGTATAGTGAAATGTTTATAGTAGTCATATACTAATGGAAATTAATTCAGTATATTAACTGGCTTATAGGTAATGGCCAGAGAAATTCTGTGTTTTGCCAGAAATATAAGAGTATTATTAAGAGTCAATATTATTAAATAGTCTATTTATATATTTCTGGCAAAACACAGAATTAAGAGTCAATATTATTAAGTAGTCTATTTATATATTTCATAGCGTTCATTTTTAGAAGGGCACGCTGAGTCTATTCCCTCTATTCGTAGTTTTAATTGTGTGTTGTGTTTGTGTGAGAATCTTTTTAACCTTCGTATAATAAAAGTTACTTTTTAATTTAGTTTTCTCTTATCTATCTTACCCATATTTACCACAGTATTGACATATCATTTCTGTGATTTGTAGTATCACCAAAGGGTGACTTAACCTTCATGACTTCAGAGTGCTAAACGTGTATACTTGTTGTGCAGAATTCCTTTTCTCCACAATTTTCTAATACTGTAGTCTCCAATAAACACAGCACCTACCCCGGAACTTTGGTTAATAATACCCAAGTATCCTGTTACTGGACAGAAGTCTATATTTATTAAATATGTAGTGCCATTGGATTTTCTCCTTCTTTTACTTAACTAGCTCTTCATATTTGCCTCTAGATATACATATGCCTGTAAGTTATTTATTGTTTGCTAAGAGTTCATTGTATATTTGAATTGCATTGCTATTTGCTGTAAGGTTTAAATGTAAGCTCTCTGTGCTAGAAACATGTATTATTGTATGTATTGCAATCACCACGTGTAAGTACATATTGTAATTTCAACTTTTCTTATTGTATTGCAGTTTTACAAAATAACTATTCAGAAGTAAAATCAGTTTGGAATAAACACAAAGCTATTCCTGTCTGGTTTGTTAACTAGCTTTCTAGCTATCAGTTAGGGAGGACAGTACAGTAAAAAGGCATGCTATATCAAGGCAAGATACAAGGGTTGCATTTTAAAGTAAAAAGGCATGCTATATCAAGGCAAGATACAGAGCTGCATTTTAAAGTAAAAGGCATGCTATATCAAGGGAAGATACAGAGCTCCATTGTAAAGTGAGAAGCAATAACAAGCAAGATACAAAGGCTGCATTTTAAAGTAAAAAGCAGTAAATAACAAGCAAACATAAAAGACCTGTAATTTAAAGTGAAAGGCAGTAAAAATAATTTGCACAAGAACTGCATTTAAAATATTGCACTACTTTAACCTGATCACTATGAACCAAGATAAGAGTGTTGATATGATGCAGCAAACTTTAGAGACCAGATCCTATGCCTCTGGCTCTAAATATTCAATGCGCTCCAGCAGATCATCAGCCAGTTCTGCAGGACTCAGAGTCCGTGCTAAAGCGCAAGCAGCCCAGGCACAAATTTCTTATGCTGAAAAAGAAGCAGACATGAAGAAGCAGAGAGCGGCACTAGAAGCAGAGGCAGCAAGGCACAAAGCAGATATGGAAGCAGAGGCAGCAAGGTGCAAAGCAGATACGGAAGCAGAGGCAGCAAGGTGCGAAGCAGAGGCAGCAAGGTGCAAAGCAGATATGGAAGCAGAGGCAGCAAGGTGCAAAGCAGAGACAGCAAGGTGTGAAGCTGAAACAGCGCAACGCAAGGCAGAGTTAGAAGCTAATATGCATGTGCTAAAGATTCAAAGGGCAGCAGTTGCAGCATCTGCAGAAGCAGCAGTCTATGAAGCAGCAGCTGAACTAGAAGAGGAACCACTTCAAGATTTTACAGAAATAACTACTCATGATTTAGTACAAAGGACTCGTGAGTATGTACAGAACCATGCTCTGGACCAAGATAAAACAGAGCATGCTCCTATCCAACCTATGTCCAGCATAATACCACAGTTTCCTGACTCAACATATTTACAGTCCACTCCAAGTATTCCTGACTTGCACCCTCCTTCCCAGACTGACACTGCAAATGTCTCAACACCAAGGGTGCGCTTTCAAGAAAGCAGAGGCTATGCTGATCCACAACATCCATCACATTACATGGACTCTCACATATCCCCTCTCAGAAATAGTACATTAGGAACTTCAGAGACTACTGACCTAGCAAAGCACCTGATTCGTCGAGAGTTAGTGAGTACAGGGCTACTAACATTTGATGATCGACCAGAGAACTACAGGGCATGGAAGACATCATTCCAAGGTGTCACCAGAGATCTTAATCTTACAGCCAGAGAAGAGCTAGATCTTTTGACTAAGTGGCTTGGACCAGAGTTATCTCAACAGGCTAAGAGAATCAGGTCAGTGCATGTTCATAACCCAATTGATGGATTTAAAATGGTATGGCAGAGACTAGAAGAATGTTATGGCAGCCCTGAAGCTATTGAGAATGCACTTTTAAAGAAGCTAGAAAACTTCCCCAAAATCTCAAACAAAGACAACATAAAGTTAAGAGAACTTGGTGACATGTTGTTGGAGGTGAATTCAGCTAAAACAGGAAGCTTTTTGCCAGGACTGGCATACCTAGACACAGCTCGTGGCATCAAACCAATTATTGAAAAACTGCCATATAGCCTGCAAGAAAAGTGGATTTTTCAAGGTTCCAAGTACAAAGAAGACCATCATGTTTCCTTTCCACCATTCAGTTTCTTCACCAGATTTACTGTCAACCAAGCAAAGACCAGAAATGATCCAAGCTTCATATTCTCAACATGCAGCAACCAAGTTCCAGTAAATATAGAGAAGTTAGGAACAAGGTACAACAACAGACCAACGGTGTCAATAAGAAAGACAGAAGTGTCAGCCACTAATGAAACTCCACAAGTGAACAGCCCTGCAAGGAAATCCATGGAATCAGACAGTCCATGTCCAATTCATAATAAACCACACCCACTGTCAAAGTGTCGTGGGTTCAGAAGCAAGCACATTGATGAACGTAAAGCTTACCTGAAGGAGAATTCTATCTGCTTTAGATGTTGTGCATCCACCAGACACATTGCCAAAGACTGCAAAAATAACATAAGATGCAGAGAATGCAACAGTGACCAACATACTTCAGCTTTGCATCCAGGTCCAGCTCCCTGGGCAGTAGAGACTCCTGTACCTAAGAGAGAGCAAGGCGGGGAGCAAGAGGAAGCTACTCCACCCATTATTGTATCCAAGTGTACAGAGGTATGCAGGAAAGGGACAAGGCCCAAATCATGTTCCAAGATTTGTTTAGTGACTGTACAGGGAGTGCAGAATTATTAGGCAAGTTGTATTTTTGAGGATTCATTTTATTATTGAACAACAACCATGTTCTCAATGAACCCAAAAAACTCATTAATATCAAAGCTGAATAGTTTTGGAAGTAGTTTTTAGTTTGTTTTTAGTTATAGCTATTTTAGGGGGATATCTGTGTGTGCAGGTGACTATTACTGTGCATAATTATTAGGCAACTTAACAAAAAACAAATATATACCCATTTCAATTATTTATTTTTACCAGTGAAACCAATATAACATCTCAACATTCACAAATATACATTTCTGACATTCAAAAACAAATCAGTGACCAATATAGCCACCTTTCTTTGCAAGGACACTCAAAAGCCTGCCATCCATGGATTCTGTCAGTGTTTTGATCTGTTCACCATCAACATTGCGTGCAGCAGCAACCACAGCCTCCCAGACACTGTTCAGAGAGGTGTACTGTTTTCCCTCCTTGTAAATCTCACATTTGATGATGGACCACAGGTTCTCAATGGGGTTCAGATCAGGTGAACAAGGAGGCCATGTCATTAGATTTTCTTCTTTTACACCCTTTCTTGCCAGCCACGCTGTGGAGTACTTGGACGCGTGTGATGGAGCATTGTCCTGCATGAAAATCATGTTTTTCTTGAAGGATGCAGACTTCTTCCTGTACCACTGCTTGAAGAAGGTGTCTTCCAGAAACTGGCAGTAGGACTGGGAGTTGAGCTTGACTCCATCCTCAACCCGAAAAGGCCCCACAAGCTCATCTTTGATGATACCGGCCCAAACCAGTACTCCACCTCCACCTTGCTGGTGTCTGAGTCGGACTGGAGCTCTCTGCCCTTTACCAATCCAGCCACGGGCCCATCCATCTGGCCCATCAAGACTCACTCTCATTTCATCAGTCCATAAAACCTTAGAAAAATCAGTCTTGAGATATTTCTTGGCCCAGTCTTGACGTTTCAGCTTGTGTGTCTTGTTCAGTGGTGGTCATCTTTCAGCCTTTCTTACCTTGGCCATGTCTCTGAGTATTGCACACCTTGTGCTTTTGGGCACTCCAGTGATGTTGCAGCTCTGAAATATGGCCAAACTGGTGGCAAGTGGCATCTTGGCAGCTGCACGCTTGACTTTTCTCAGTTCATGGGCAGTTATTTTGCGCCTTGGTTTTTCCACACGCTTCTTGCGACCCTGTTGACTATTTTGAATGAAACGCTTGATTGTTCGATGATCACGCTTCAGAAGCTTTGCAATTTTAAGAGTGCTGCATCCCTCTGCAAGATATCTCACTATTTTTGACTTTTCTGAGCCTGTCAAGTCCTTCTTTTGACCCATTTTGCCAAAGGAAAGGAAGTTGCCTAATAATTATGCACACCTGATATAGGGTGTTGATGTCATTAGACCACACCCCTTCTCATTACAGAGATGCACATCACCTAATATGCTTAATTGGTAGTAGGCTTTCGAGCCTATACAGCTTGGAGTAAGACAACATGCATAAAGAGGATGATGTGGTCAAAATACTAATTTGCCTAATAATTCTGCACTCCCTGTATATCCCTCTAACAAACCTGACTGTTCTGTAAAAATGTATGCAGTGTTAGATGATCAAAGTAACCGTTCTTTAGCCAAATCAGAGTTTTTTTATGTGTTTAACATTAGCGGTGAAACATTTTCCTATACTCTAAGAACATGCTCAGGCATTACAGAGAAAACAGGGCGTAAGGTATCCAACTTCACCGTTCAGTCTATGGATGGGAAAACACACATAAAACTCCCCACACTCATTGAATGTGACATGATACCTGATGACAGGTCAGAAATTCCAACACCTGAGATTACACAGCATTTCCCTCATCTGAAATCATTAACAGACAAATCCCCAGCACTTGACCCTAACGCACAAATACTTCTCTTGTTAGGAAGAGACATTCTGAAGGTGCACAAAGTACGTGAGCAGATTAATGGGCCTCATAACAGTCCTTATGCACAACATTTAGACTTAGGTTGGGTCATAGTTGGGGAAGTATGCTTAGGAGGAGCTCATAGATCAGCAGATGTGAATTCTTTCAAAACAAGTGGACGCACTTCTCTGTTCAGCCCATGCACTAGCTATATACAGGTAAAAGAGACTTTTAATGCTTGTAAACAACAGTCATACACCCCCTCATTGTGTTATTTAGGAACTGCAACTCACAATGTGGGCAGTTTAGATGATAATGTGTTTGTTACTACTCCAAACGATGACAAACCTGCTATGTCTATTCAAGATGGTATGTTCCTTGATGTAGTTGAAAAAGAGATGTTTATTGATGAAGCAAATTACTGGGTAGCACCCCTACCATTTCGCTCACCTCGACGTAGACTACCAAACAACATAGAGCAAGCCCAGAAAAGACTCCTTGCTCTACATCGTTCCTTTGTGAAAAAACCTGAAATGAAGGAACATTTTGTTAACTTTATGCAAAAGATCTTTGACCATGACCAAGCAGAACCTGCCCCACCATTGGAACCAGGTGAGGAGTGTTGGTACCTACCAATCTTTGGTGTCTATCACCCTCAGAAGCCAGGACAGATCAGAGTAGTTATTGACTCAAGTGCTCAGTTTGAAGGCATCTCACTGAATGACACACTCCTCAGTGGGCCTGATTTAAATAATACACTACTAGGTGTCCTTTTACATTTCCGCAAAGAGCAAGTTGCAATTACCACTGATGTACAACAAATGTTTTACTGTTTCATGGTTAGAGAAGATCACCGCAACTATTTGAGATTTCTTTGGTTTTGTGATAATGACCTTAACAAAGAAATTACAGAGTTGAGGATGAAGGTACCTGTCTTTGAAAACAGCCCTTCTCCAGCCATAGCCATTTATGGTCTAAGACAAATAGCAAAGCAAGGAAAAAGTGAGTATGGCGAAGATGTAGAACAGTTTATCTTGAGGAATTTCTTTGTAGATGATGAACTCGCATCTGTGCCTACTGAAGCTGAAGCAATCAGTCTGCTGCAGAGGGCTAAGGACATGCTCGCAGGATCGAATCTCAAGCTACACAAAGTGGCATCCAACAGAAGTCCAGTAATGGAAGCATTTCCTGCAGATGACAGAGCTAAAGATCTAAAGGACCTTGTTCTAGGTGTCGATCCTCTACCCCTCCAAAGGAGCTTAGGAGTAAGTTGGAACTTACAGACTGACAGTTTCACTTTTCAAGTGTCCAAAGAGGTAAAACCTTTCACATGGAGAGGTATCATGGCTACAGTAAACAGTCTTTATGACCCACTTGGGTTTGCATCTCCAATCACTATGCAAGGTAAATCTTTAGTCAGAGAACTCTCAACAGACCAATGTGACTGGGATTCCCCACTCTTACCAGATAGAGAAGCTCAATGGAGAGCATGGACAGAAGACCTGATCCATCTTGAATATCTCAGTATTCCCAGACCCTATGTGCCGGTGTCACTATCGTCCACAGTGAGAAAGGAGGTATGTGTTTTTTCTGATGCTTCTACTGTAGCGATAGCAGCTGTGGCATATATCAGAGTCATAGACAGTAGTGGTTAATGTCATGTAGGCTTTATTATGGGCAAATCTAAAGCTGAAACAGTGACTATCAAATGTATCCAAACATGGAAATTTAGAAAATGGAAGGAGAAACAAAACGTTCAAGAAGGAGATCTTGTATTGTTGAAAGACTCTCAAGTAAAGCGCAATGGATGGGCAATGATTCTTATTGTAACAGCCATTCCTAGTGGTGATGGTAGAGGTCAAAATCATTAAACAAGAGACTGCTAAAGTATACCTTAGACCTGTGTCAGATTTAATTGTTCTTTTTCAAAGTAAAGAGTTATCTGGTTTAATTTAATAATAATTTATAGATCATGTAATAGTGGTATATGTTTATACCAGGCGGGGAGTGTTCTGTCTATTATATGCTTATTATGTTCATGTTGATGACATCTGGTGGTTTCATGTTGCAATTACAGCTTGGCTCCTCTCAAGAATGAAACAGGAAGCGTTAATAAAGTTTGTTAATAAAAAGTTTTACTTTCAGTTTCTCAGCAGCCATCTTAGCTTCAAGAAGCATGGAAATCAGCTCTTCATATTTGCCTCTAGATATACATATGCCTGTAAATTATCTATTGTTTGCTAAGAGTTCATTGTATATTTGAATTGCATTGCTATTTGCTGTAAGGATTAAATGTAAGCTCTCTGTGTTAAAAACATGTATTATTGTATGTATTGCAAACACCACGTGTAAGTACATATTGTAATTTCAACTTTTCTTATTGTATTGCAGTTTTACAAAATAACTATTCAGAAGTAAAATCAGTTTGGAATAAACACAAAGCTATTTCTGTATGGTTTGTTAACTAGCTGTCTAGCTATCAGTTAGTGAGGACAGTACAAGCTTACTTCTAGTGAACTTCACGCTCAAGTGAAAGCACCACTTGTAATATGGCCCTAAATGTTTCACACAAATCAGTGTTCTACCCTTAACTTCTAACAGACCAGATTCTCATCCCCTGCCTGCCTGGTCAGCTGCTTTATCATGGTGATTTACTCACCAGTTCTTTCTGAAGTTTGTCATAGAGAAAATGCCAGGTAAAGTGTAAAGCACTGTGAGAAAGTGTCAGAGAGACATGCCATATATAGGGCCACAGTAAAATATCACAAAGAAAATACACCATGATTACATTTACCAGGTAGGTAAGTGTTCTATTCTCCAGTATACCACAATGCAATAAGTCAGAGCTGAGTTATGTATGTGAGGAAGTTAAATGTAGTAATATTTATTTTACTTCTCTTAGTTTATTTCATGATTTAGATAGAGCATACAATTTTAAACAAGTTTCCATTTAAATTCAATTTATAAAATGTGCTTCATTCTCTTAACCCTTTGAGTGCTAAGCACTTTCCCACCTGCTGCTCCATAACTTGTGTTTCTGGCGAGTCTGAAGGCTCGCCAGAAACACGGGCCCTCAAGCTCCATACGGACCTTGATAAATGGGCCCCTTAATCTTGACTTTAGTGTCCCTTTAAAGTATTACTATCCATTCCCATCATACTTGAAAGGTGAGGAACATAGAGTTTATGGGGTAGATTTAACAAGCAGCAGATGCTGCAATCTACCCCCGTAGTTTCCAGATCTGAAAACATAAGTTAAGAAGCGGCAGTCGTAAGACCTCTGAGGTGGCGGACAGCAATCATCCCAATCAGATACGATCAGGATGATTGACACCCCCTGCTAGCGGCCGCGAATATGCAGGGGGTGGCATTGCACAAGCATTTTACTAGAAATGCTTGTGCAATGTTAAATGCCGACAGCGCTACATCGGATCATGTCCGTCTGACAGTTATTAAATCAGCCCCTAATTTTCTAATGTTCATTAAAGGGATAGTAATCCCCAAAGTTTTCTTTTATGATTCAGATAGAACATACAATTTTAAACAACTTTCCAATTTAATTATATTATCAAATTTTCTTCATTCTCTTGTTATCCATTGCTGAAGGAACAGCATTGCACTACTGACAGGAAGCTGAAAATATCTATTTAGCCAATCACAAGAGACAAATGTGTGCAGGCACCAATTAGCAGCAGCTCCCACTAGTTTATGTTATGTGCGTATTCATTTTTTAACAAGGGATTATAAGAGAACAAAGCACATTTGAAAATAGAAGTGAATTTAAAAGTGTTTTAAAATGACATGCTCTATCTGAATCATGCAAGTTTAATTTGGACTTTCTTATCCCTTTAAGAGATTACTGGATACATACATTTTGTGTTTTCTTCTTTTTTGTGTGTGTTTAAAGCCTGATGATTGAATCCACCATGATGTCAAGCAAGCTGGTTAAATATTCCAAGCTACTGACATCATGGTTTAAAGGCAGCTTCGCAGAGAGGCATTTTACTATACATCTCAATGGGTGACAATGATGGCTAAATATTCCAACCAGCATCGGCACCGACTTTGACGATGTATAGTAATGGATTCCTATGAAATATAGCACCGAGCCTAATAAAAAAACTTATTTATCCCTAAATCGCCACAAGCCCACCACAAACACCCCTAGTCTACTTAACCCCTACACCGTCACAAGCCCACTGCAAACACCCCTAATCTACTTATCCCCTACAAGGCTGCAAGCCTACAGCAAACACCCTTACTCTACTTAACCCCTATACCGCCACAAACCCACTGCAAACACCCCTATTCCACTTAACCCCTAAGCCGCCAATACTTTCTATTGCAAACTACCCCTACACTAATTAAATTTCCAACAGCAATCCCCCCCAGACTTTAACCTATCACTCACTAAGTTACAGAAAATAAAAAATACTAATATTACAAAAACAAACAAGCACATTACCACAAAAAAGAAATACCAAAAATACAAAAAATAAAAAACCCCAAGCAGTACCCTAAAACTAAAATCCCACCCCAAAAATAAAAAATGCTTTCATTCTATTGACTGATTTGAATTTGGATGTGAAAATCAGCCAACAGGAATGCAAGGGCACCCCTATATAAGGGGGAACCTTGCATTCAAATTTCAGTATGCGGCGGTGACCGCATGAAGAGGATGTTGGCAACGGAAGATCCGAAGATAAGAAGATCAGAAGATGGATGAAGACCAGTCAGGTGGAAGAGGACATTCCCAGTGGAGCGCTGCCATGGCTAAAGAGGGAAGAAGGACCACCACCATAAATGAAGATAGAAGAGGCGCACCGCTTGGAGTAGTAGCTGCCCAAGTTGGGTAAGTACCATCTTTGGGGTTTAACAGGATTTTTTAATGCATAATAGATATAATTACTTTAGTGCAATGCCATACCAAATGCCCTTATCAGGGCAATTTTTAGTTTAGGCTATTTAAGATAGGCTTTTTATTTGGGGGGTTACTTTGGTTTCAGAATAGGCATTTTTATTGTTTGCCAAGTAAAAGAGCTAAAGCACTTTAGGGCAATGCCCTACAAAATGCCCTTTTTACAGTCATTTTTAGAGTAGGTTTTAGTGTTAGAATAGGGTTTTTTTTTATTTTGGGGTGGGCTTTTTTTAAAGGGTAGTGTTTTATTTTTGTAATGTTAGTGTTTTTTATTTTCTGTAACTTAGGGGGTGTTAGGTTAGGGGTCTGATAGCTATTAGGGAGTTAATTAGTTTAGGGATAGTTTGCAATGGGGGTATTGGTGGTGTAGGGGTTAATAATTTATGGCGTGGTTAGGTTAATAGGTTATGGAAGATTAGAGGTTAATACTAAAGTGGAATTAAGTTGCTCTGGGGGTGAGGGCACATAAGGGGTTAATAGTTTAGAGGAGCATTACATTTATATACAATGTTTAAATCATATGCATTTTCTTGTATAATGCATCTCATTGTATAATGCATATTAATTTAAGTATTGTATTGATTTTAAACATCTTTTGTTTTGCGTGTTCTTTTTATTATTAAAAAAAGATGTTTAAAATCAATAAAATACTTAAATTTATATGCATTATAAAAGAAAATGCATAGCATTTAAACGTTGTATATACATGTATCGACATAGCTAATATACGGCTAGATTACGAGTTTTGCGGTATGAGTGAAAAAGCAGCGATAAGGCTCTTTTTCACTACTGCTGGTATTAAAAGTCTTGCAGGTTTAGCTGAACCGCACACTTTTTTGGCTGTGACGCAACGTAACTACCGCAGCTTTCCAAAAGTCCTCCTTCAATGGGACTTCCTTTGCGCCGGTATTACGAGTCTGCCTGGGAGGCCAAAAAGTGAGTGGTACAGCCAATACCGTCAAGATCCATACCGTAAACTGAAAGTCAGTAGTTATGGGTTTTATGCTACAAAGCCGTAACATAAAACTCATAACTAAAGTGCTAAAAAGTACACTAACACCCATAAACTGCCTATTAACCCCTAAACCAAGGCCCTTCCGCATTGCAAACACTACAATAAAATTATTAACCCCTAATCTTTCACCCCAACATTGCCTCCACTATACTAAAGTTATTAACCCCTAACCCTCACTAACTTTAATGTAATTAAAATAAATCTAAATAAAACCTACTATTAATAACTAAATAATTCCTATTTAAAACTAAATACTTACCTATAAAATAAACCCTAAGCTAGCTACAATATAACTAATAGTTACATTGTATCTATCTTAGGTTTTATCTTTATTTCACAGCTAAGTTTGTATTTATTTTAACTAGGTAGACTAGTTAGTAAATATTTATTAACTATTTACTAACTACCAAGCTAAAATAAATACGCATTTACCTGTAAAATAAAACCTGACCTGAGTTACACTAACACCTAACCTTACACTACAATTAAATCAATTACATTTATTAAATACAATTAACTAAATTACAAAAACAAACACTAAATTACACAAAATAAAAAAGAAATGATCAAATATTTAAACTAATTACACCTAATCTAATAGCCCTAACAAAATAAAAAAGCCCCCCAAAAATAAAAAAAAACCTAGCCTAAACTAAACTGCCAATGGCCCTTAAAAGGGACTTTTGCGGGGCATTGCCCAAAATAAATCAGCTCTTTTACCTGTAAAAAAAAATACAACAACCCCCCAACAGAAAAAACCACCACCCACACAACCAAACCCCCAAAATAAAATCCTAACTAAAAATACCTAAGCTCCCCATTGCCCTGAAAAGGGCATTTGTATGGGCATTGCCCTTAAAAGGGCATTTAGCTCTTTTTCTACCCAAACCCTAAGCTAAAAATAAAACTCACCCAATAAACCCTTAAAAAAAACCTAACACTAACCCCTGAAGATCCACTTACAGTTTTTAAAGACCGGACATCCATCCTCAATGAAGTCGGGAGAAGTCTTCATCCAAGCGTCAAGAAGTCCTCAATGAAGCCGGGAGAAGTCTTCATCCAAACGGCAAGAAGTGGTCCTCCAGACGGGCAGAAGTCTTCATCCAGACAGCATCTTCTATCATCATCCATCCGACGTGGAGTGGCTCCATCTTCAAGACATCTGGCGCGGAGCATCCTCTTCTGATGACGGCTCATCTCGAATGACGGTTCCTTTAAGTGACGTCATCCAAGATGGTGTCCTTTAAATTCTGATTGGCTGATAGAATTCTATCAGCCAATAGGAATTAAAGGTGAAAAAATCCTATTGGCTGATGAAATCAGCCAATAGGATTAAGCTTCAATCCTATTGGCTGATCCAATCAGCCAGTAGGATTGAGCTTGCATTCTATTGGCTGTTCTATTCTACTGGCAGCCACCAGTGGGTAATACAGCAGAGTGCTAACTGAGCATGGGAAATGTTATTACAAGGAGTAATGTATTAGCATTTGTGAGGATTTCTGAGTGTGCACTAAACCACTATGCACAGTGTAAGACAGACTTGGCACTTTGTTTGTACAGTGTGTGCCTGAGTCAGATGGCAGATCACTTTCATTTGCAGAGGAGGTAGGACTTACTTAGCAAATGTTTTTTATTTTTTTGTGCAATTTTGGATTGTAACTTCAGTGTGGTAATAGTTGTATGGTGGGGCCAGGGGTCCATAAAAACATTTTTTTTTTTAGCAGCAGTGTATTTATGTTTATTTGACAATGCTGTAGAGCTGCGCATCTTCACCTGTCTCACGATTCGATTCGATTACGATTATCATCGTAACGATTCGATACGATTCGATTCTACGATGCATCGCGATGCATCACGATTACTGCACTATTTCTGCCCAATTTTTAAATTTTTCAGAAAAAAAAATTCAAGAAGTCAAAGTATTGAAATAAACTCTTTTTTTATTTTATTAGCTCAAAAAAGGACACTCTTCCTGTGGCAAAGTCTGAACACAGCAGACAACAACAGTTTATAGAACAGTAAATACTAAATGGCAATTGTTGTATTGGTTTGGAAACAATATTATGGCATCAAACTGTAGTTACAGAGTACGTAGTGTAAAAAGTGCAGTGCTCACAGTGTACTTCTTCAGTAAAAGAAAATATTTAAATGTATATATTATATATTAGTAAGTAGTACACTATACACTTGTAAAGAAACATGAACAACAAATAAATGTCTAACCTATCTATGTTGGTTTTAATTTAATTTCTTTACTTACTTAGTAATAATAATATAATAGACATTAAATTAAAACCCAAATAGATAGGTTAAGCTTAAGTTACCACCATAATACCTTATTTGTGTGAAAATTGTCCTCAGAAAACAAAACATAAATCCCTTATAGGTACAAAATTACAGGTGCAGTCCACTGTGCCTTCATGACTGTCAATTTGTGGCAAACAAACATCACGTGAAGAATCTGGAACACAACACAAAAGCACAGAGTGTGCACACAACACACATGTGATTGTGACATATACAATTAGTTTACACAGTTACAGACTTACAATAGTACTAGAGACTGAGAGAGAGACATTTAAAACAAGTAGCATTGAACTGAACTACTATAACTACAGTTTCTTCTTGATGATTATATTATCTTTATGGGATCACAAATATAATTAGTTAGTTATTAGTTACTGTTAAAGCAGTACTACACACAACTGAATAGTGACTGAGTCTGTCACTGAACAGTACACAGCAGTCACACACAAACAAACAATACATAAAAAAGGACACAGACATCAAGGAGTAAATCATGGTGAAGAAAGGGTGGCACGCCACTCACCTGAGGTGTGTGTGCTTTATTTTTGTATTGTGCTGTTGTGTGTGGCACTGTGTGTGTGCTGTACTGTCTGTAGTGTACAGTATATTTGTGATCCAATAAAGATTTACTCAAGGTTTACTCAAGGCTTTTCCTTCCCCTATAGTGGGGTTTGGCTTCAGTCTCACTCTCTGCATAGTGCACTCATAGACAGTTAGACAGTCACACTCACTAGACACTCAGACACTAGAGACACAGTGGGACACACACACAAACAAAAACATTCAATGGCACCACAGTCAGCCACAGTCACACTCACACTCATAGACACTTAGACAGTGACACTGGGACAGACACACAATCACATACAAACAAAAAAATTCAAAGGCAGTTAATACACTCATCTCACACACACTCATAGAGAATGAGATACATACAAACTTTTCAAACTGGCACTCACTCACAGACACACTCACACACTCATAAAGAGACAGTTAGACACTGCAGTACACACATTGTTATTGTTAACTGGTTGGTTATATTCGGTTAACCCCTACAGATCTGCCTGGGAGTGGGTGGGATGGCATTTGGGATTGGGAATTGGGATCATAAACAAAAACATATGATATCTTTCTTAAAGGGTCTATTTAAAATAGACAATTTTTTAGTGTGAATGAATAATATTAATAATCCCTTATGCAGTGTGCACTATGCACTCACTGCATTGCAAACAATACAGGGGTGTGCTGTAACAATAGCACAACATCTACAAAACAGAGCACTTCCTGATTGGCAAACATCACAGTAACACTAGAAGTAGTAATAGACATTAAACAAGAAGTAGCATTGAACTACTAGATTTACTAACTTTGATTATCAATATCTTTATGGGATCACAAATATATTGTTACACAACACACACACAGTCACAGTCACACACAGTCAAACAATACCAAAAAAAACACACATAATAAAAAGAGTGAATCATGGTGAAGGGTGACACTGACTGACACGCACACATGAGGTGTGTGCAGTTGTGTGTTGTTTCTTTTGTATTGTGTGTGTGTGTGTGTGACTGTGACAGAGTGACGTGGTCGGTCGTGTCGTGTAGTGTACTAGTATATTTTGTGATCCAACAAAGATTTACTCAAGGTTTTAAGCTTCATTTTTCAAAAAGCTATAAGCTATATAACAGTAACAAATATAAAATAACTTAACAGTAGTCTGCACTGGGCAGTGGGGCACACAGCACTTTCTTCTGGATGTGCCAAAAAACATTAAATATTAATATTATAAACCTGAATCACTACTCAGAATTATGGAATATGTAGGTTTTTCTGTAAGAACACTAGTTGATCCACATGCTCTGGTTTGAGGGTGCTTCTTTTAGCCGTTACCACATCTCCTGCAGTGGAGAAAACCCGCTCTGCAGACACGCTTGTACCTGGGATACACAAGTATCGCTTTGACAAATGAGAGAGGAGGGGAAATATGACCTCATGTACATGCCACCATTTCAAAGGGTCTTCAGTGAGAGGCAGAGATGGGGCTTTACAATATTTCTCTATTTCCTCTTCAGCCTTGGCATAGGGGGTCTTGGGTTCTATTGTACCTTCAGTGTCAGTGAAAGACTGTCCCAGCAAAGTCATGAGAAGCGATGTGGACTTTCTTTTGGGAGGAGAAGGGTTATCCTCCTCGATGGCTGATTCTTCTTCCAGAGTTTCTTTTCCCTCAGGCAGTGGCACTTCATCCACGTTTGTCCTCCTAGATGTAACTGTACTAGTACACTCAATCTGTGTTTGAACAAAAGAATAGAAAAAATAGCATTCATTATTACCTCGAGCAGCCAGCCAGCTAATGCTATGTGTGTGCTCAGAGAGACAGTAATGCATAAATAAATGCATACAACAGCTCACATCTATTCAAGAAACATGATGCAATTAAAATTACCTCCAAGGATGCAGCCTCCTCAGTCACTCCTCTGTATATCTCCAATCTCTCCTCCTCTGTGAGAATAAAAGGCAGTCCCTTAAAACGAGGATCCAGGGCAGAGGCTGTATAAAGTATCTTCTTCTCTGCCTCACTGCTGTACCTCTTCAGGAGATCTGTTTTGATGGCATTCTTGATCTCATGGATCATGGGTGTGTCTCCCATGGTGTCTGTCATGTTCTGGAGCAGTTGTGCATTTAGAGGGGCAATGAGAGAAACAGTTGGATTGCGCTCTTCTGACATCAGTGTGGTTGCATCTTTCATTGGCTTTAATGCACTCACAGCATCCTCTGCATTTGACACATCTGTTTCGTTGAGAGTGCAGAGATCTGACTCACTTTTTCTGACTTCTGGAGACAACAATGTGGCACAGATTGCAGGTTGCTGTTCTAGGAACCTCTCGACCATGTCATATGAGCTGTTCCACCTTGTTGTCACATCAGTTATTAGCTTATGATTCTTCAGGCCAAGACATTTCTGTTTTTCTTTCAGACAGTGGTTTGCTGTAGTGCTGCGGTGAAAAAATGTTGATATTCGTCGCACTCTGCCTAAAAGCCTGGAGAGCGTGGCCACTTTCAGCGCCCGCTGGGATGCGAGATTCAGTGTATGGGCGAAGCATTTTACATGAGGGAATTTTCCAACTTGAGCAGCAACAATCATGTTCGAAGCATTGTCGGTCACAAGCACTACAGATTTATCGGACAGCTGCCATTCTTCCACGACACGAGACAGTAGCTCCGCCAGATGAGAACCCGTGTGAGACTCATAAACTGCTCTCGTTTGCAGCACATGCGACAAGATCTTCCAGTCCTTGCTAATGTAATGTGCAGTTACTGTTACATAAGACTCCGTCGTGACTGAAGTCCATGAATCACACGTTAGTGCGACTCGACTGGCTTGGCTCATTGATGCAATTACCTGAGCTTTTGTTTCTTGGTAGAGTGCAGGTATAACGTTTTCTGTTAAGTGATTGCGTGACGGGATCTTATAACGTGGCTCTAGTGTCTTCAACAGGTTGCGAAACCCAAGGTTTTCCACAACAGAGTAAGGCCGTAGGTCCTTCGCTATGAAAGTTGCCACAGCTTTGGTTATTCTCTTCCCTTTTTCAGAGTTGGGTGGCAAAGTTGACAGCATTGCATCAATTCTTGGCTGATGAGCTTCAGCTAGTCTTGTTATTTCCTTGGCAGTGGCACTGGCGACAGCGGCAGGGGTTAGCATCTCAGAGTGAAAACGTCTAACGTGATTTCTCAAGTTAGTAGTATTCCCTAGGTATTTAATTTTTGTGTGACAGGCTTTACAAACCGCGTGTGTCTTGTCCAATTCGTGCTTTCCAGTATGTTCATAAAATCCAAAATGTGCCCAGATGCTTGCTTTTAAAATGCTAGGTGCATTTTTTATCTCTCTATCTTTTTTGTCTCCCTCTGTCATTTTAGCATGACATGTACATATGTGACGGATGATGTTGTTGTCAACGTCAAACTCTGTCAGTGTTAAAAAAAAAAGAAAATACACTAAGTTCCAGTTGTCAAAATGTCAAGCCGCAAATGTAAAATCAACAAGTACTAGTAACTTCAACTACTTTGCCAATGCCATACATTTTGCGAACATAAATTTTAAAACAAATTGCATTGTGATAATTGCAGGGGACATCACTCACTCACTGACACAGTTACTGTAATATATTACACACTTAAAGGTGCAAAAACCCAAACATTTACTTTCATGATTCAGATAGAGAATACAATTTTAAATAAACATCATAACTAACTCTTCTATTATTTAATTTGCTTCATACTTCTCAGATATCGTTTGTTGATGACATATTAGCAATGCATTGCACAGCACACACATTACTTACTATAAGTATATAATACTTTGTGCACAAGGAGGAGGCTATGCATTTCAACAAAGGATAAGCAAATTATATAATAGGGAAAGTTGTTTAAAATTGCATGCACTTTCTTGAATTAATATATTATTAAAATATTAGAACTTCAGACCAGGCCATCCATCCATGTGAAAAACATGTAGATAATAGATACAGATTAGACTAATAGAGACATTATTAGACAATAATAGTATACTATATTTATTTATAATACATTTTTTATATATGCAATATTATTCAATAATGCAGCAATTAATTATGCAGCAGCCTGAGCCTCAGTCAGCTCAGCATACTACGTTAAGTAAATAAGGCAAGTATTTAATTGTTACCCCTTATTGTGTAATAAATGTGATTGTGTACCCCTTATTGATTTGCTCTTACCTATTGGCAAGTAGTAGGCAGTTGAGGCAATAGGCAGGCATGGCAATGGCAATTATGGCATGGCATTGGCAAAATGTACAACGTTTTGGTAACTATTAACTAAACAAACAGTTAGTTAGTCTAATTCTCACCATAGGTCTCCTCCTCTGTCTCCCACAAAATAAAAATGAGCCCGCCGTGTAGCTGTAGTATACCGCCGTGTACCATCATCAATCTCAGGCAACAAACTCCTGCTTTGCTGCTTTGCTCCTACTGCGTAACTTCGGCACTTCAAGAGACCGCCCATGAGCGCCCATGTTGCTTTATTGGGTGACGTGACGTCAGTGACGTCAAAACGATGTACCGCGCACTTTCGCGCACTTTCTTTTACGTTTCCTGGAGGCTGGTCACGTGGGTAACGTTAATCGATTATCGCGTCTCAGCGCATCGATGCAGAATCGTTTCATGCCGCATCGCGATGCATCGTCAAAACGATTATTTTTGACAGGCCTACAATGCTGTAGAAATTCTATATTTAAAACCATGCAGAAATGTTTCCTCCTCAATACACAAATGGTAGGTGCCCTTTTGGCAGATATGCATTTATATATATATATATATATATATATATATATATATACAAAGTCATAGGTAGGATAGCACAATCTTACTGAAGTAATGCCACGGTGCTCTGCTACTATCAAAACAATATTCTCCAAAAAGCAGGCAGCTCACTGGTCTTTATAATAAAACTTAGAATTTATTGTTTCAGTTTAAAAAACAAACGTTTCGGCACTGCATTGTGCCTTTGTCAATGTTTTACAAAAAAGTACAAGGACAGAGTGCACCCAAGTACCCCGGATCAGTGAACAAACATTTAAAACAACCCCCTTAAATAGAGGGAGACAACTTATCCCCACTACAAATTTACCGCCATATCATTCGCATGTTCATCCAATTAGCTAGTCCATACGTCACGCTGGCACGCTAGCCGTGCCTAGCGTGATGACGCATAGCACGGCATTGTTATGACAACGTCCCAAGCGTTGCATAGGTATAAAAGCCAGATATTAGGAGATCACCAGGAGGCAGCCTGCGCATGTTCAGAACCAACAGTATTCATGAAGCGCAGCGGTTGCTCTAGGCAACCAGTGTAAACCTGTCAACTTGGCGGATAAGAACCGCTCTAGGTGTCTCATATTATGTGGCTATGGCTGGGACTCAAGAAATATTTAATCTTATCAGACTAGCAAATCGCACAACTCACATGACATTAAATCTATCCAATAAAAATACATACAAATGTAGAGTCTGTTATGCTACTGAAATGCAAGTCTGAAAGATGTATATAAACAGTGATGTGAACTTCTTCTATTTCAGAGAATTATATTCAACAATGTATGTTAAAAGATATATACAGAGCAAACTATTAATTGATTTGAATATACATCAAACCCATGGAGTATGGTAGTAACCATAACAGCGAAACTTCCACAAGCCCAAGCTAGGTGGACATAGGCATCGATTTTAATAGAAAGGGCTGAAATCCAAAGTAGTATTGAGTCCTTTTGGGGTCATAGTTCCCAACTTATGAATCCACCTGCTCTCGCATTGGAGTAATTTTTTACCCCTGTCGCCACCCCTTGGATTTGGTGGGACATGATCGATCAACATTGATCTAATGCTTGACACTGGGTGTTTGAAGTTTGCACAGTGACGTGCCACCGGTTGGTCCGAGTCACCATCTTTCAGTGCTTCCCGTATGGCATGGCGATGATTTGCCATCCTGTCGCGGAAGGAAGTTATTGTTTTTCCAATGTAAATGAGTGAACACGGACAAGACAACATGTAGATCACATAGGTACTGGTACAGCTGAGGCGATGGTTTATTTTAAACCTTTGGTTCTTGTGGGGGTGTTGGAAAGACTCCCCTTTGCACATGCTGTTACATGTTGTACAGCTCCCACAAGGGAAGCAACCTTTTTTAGATGTCTTGAGCCATGTTTCCTTTTTATAGTGGTTAACAGGATCTGCTTTAACCAAAATGTCCCTCAGGTTCCTTGCTCTGCGATAGAACACCCTTGGAGCGTTCAACTTCTGAAACGGTAACATGGGATCTGTCCCCACCACTGGCCAATGGCGACGTGCTGCATTGGCTAGGCGGTCACAACCAGGTGTGTATGTGGTGATCAAGTTCAGTTGTTCAGACTGTTCCCTTTTAGGAACCCTGGTATCCTGTAAAGTGTCCGTGCATAACAACTTCTCCTGTATATCACAGATGTCTGTCATGGGATAACCCCTTTTGTTCAATTTCAAGCCCATTTCTTTTACTTGGGTAACTTGTGAATGCCTTTCACTGTTGTTTCTCAGTGCTCTAGTGAGCTGGGAGGTGAGGATACCCTTTTTCTGGTGTCCAGGGTGAAAACTGCTGGCGTGCAACAAAGAGTTGCGATCTGTGGGCTTAGAGTACAATTTAGTACCAAATCGCCAGCCATCAACATTATTCACCTTGAACAGATTGAGATCCAGAAAATTAACATTATCTATACTGTATTCCAGCTTAAAACGAATAGGGCTAGCCATGAGGTTCAAATGTGACACCCACCCACGCAAAGACAATTCATCGCCTCTCCATATCAAGAGAACATCATCGATGTAGCGGGTATAAAAAGTCACCAATGGATGTTCAAAAGGCTTCATGAGCTCCTGTTCATACCATGTAAATATTTGCGTAAGTGGGTGCCACATTGGACCCCATGGCTGTGCCAGCTATCTGGAGGTAATAGCAGTCCTCAAATTTAAAATAATTCTTCTCCAGGCAAAAAGTCAATAATTCGCACAAGAACTCGATAGGGGGACCACTGTAATGAGTGTTGTTAGTCAACATGGACCTGACCGCCTCCACCCCCCCAACATGGGGGATCACCGTGTAGAGGCTATCTACGTCCATGGTGACCAGGATGTCATCCTGTCTAAGATCAACAAAATCAGTGAGTCTCCTCAGCAGGCAAGGTGAATCTTGTAAATAAGCCTTTGTGTTTTTGACAATATCCTGTAGGAAAGAGTCAACAAAAATGGCAATGTTGGTTAATACTGAACCCCGGGCAGACACAATGGGTCTGCCTGGGGGGTTCACTAAAGTTTTGTGAACTTTAGGCAGTAGATATAGTACAGGGACTATAGGGTGTTCAGTGGTTAGGAACAGCAATTCTTTTTCAGTAATGAAACCAGCCTCTAAGCTACATTGTAGAAAAATATCAATTGCCTTTTTATACATTTGTGTTGGATTCCCTGTCAATTTTACATAGGTTTCAGAATCAGCCAATTGTCTTAAGGCTTCACTGCGGTAGTCGGTGTAATCAAGAACCACAATAGATCCACCCTTATCCGCAGGGCGCACAATGACAGTTCTATCCTTGCTCAACTCATTCAGTGCTTGCCTTTCAGCAGTGCTGAGATTAGGGTAGGGAGCAATCTGGGACTCATCATTGATATTGTGAGTGAGTAACCTCGTGTAGTTCCTAATAGAGGGGTGGGTATTTGGTGGTTCAAAAGCTGACTTTTTCTTATGTAGATCTGGTGTATAAGCCTGCTCTCTGAAGTGGTCCCTAAGCTTGAGTTGTCGCTGAAACCTATGGATATCAACCAATCTCTCAAAAGGATCAGTGTGGGGAGTTGGGACAAAGGATAGGCCGCGATTCAATAGCGAAATCTCAGCAACACTGAGTGGTCTGCTGCTGAGATTAAAAACAATATCTATTTCTTTTTCACTTGTTTTTGTTTTGCATTTGTGACCTCCCCTGCGGGTCTTGAATTTCCTTGGCCTTTTTTCGCCATATGTTGTATTGGAGGTTTTAGGGTGGACCTTGTAGCTACTCCTAAAAAAGGTTGTTGGCTATTCTCAGTTGGCCCTTCATTATCTTTAGTTGTTTCACTTTCAGAGGAGTCCCCTCCGCTGCTGTCCACAATACTTAAGGTATTCTTGGATCTGTGATTTCTGCGGCGTCTGAACGGCACCTCATCTTTGCCATATAACCACTTGTACACCCGCCTTTCCCTGTAGTCATTTTCCACACTATTAACCTTTTTATTTTTAAAAGCAATTAAATCATTGCGGTATTTATTAACCAAGCCATCTAATTTGTTGACCCAGTCCTGGCTAGTGTCACTGTTTAAAATGTGGAGACTCTGCGTCTTTATGGTGTCCAATTCAGATTTAATCCTGACTTCTAGTCTGGTGACCTCCTCTATAACTAAGAGAATGAGGTCATATGAACATTTGTTCAAAATTGAACACCATCTTTTGCAGAACTCCACATTTTGTCTCCCAAGGGTTGGTATGTTTTTCACCCTGAACCCCCTGGGTATAAGTTTCTTCCTAAAATAGCCTGATAAGAACACTGCATGTAAGTGATAATCAACCTCCTTCCTGCGCAAATTAAGTAATTTGTGGTATATATTATTAGGTGTCTCACCTCCCAGCTCACAAGTTTCATCTGAGACCAGAATCCTGTCTGCATCGTCATCAGTGAATGCTAGGGGATCTGTATTGAAGTCCTCCTCATTGTATGCTGTATCCATATTTGCTGCAGCCTCCGCCATCAATTGGTTAAAGCAGATCCTGTTAACCACTATAAAAAGGAAACATGGCTCAAGACATCTAAAAAAGGTTGCTTCCCTTGTGGGAGCTGTACAACATGTAACAGCATGTGCAAAGGGGAGTCTTTCCAACACCCCCACAAGAACCAAAGGTTTAAAATAAACCATCGCCTCAGCTGTACCAGTACCTATGTGATCTACACGTTGTCTTGTCCGTGTTCACTCATTTACATTGGAAAAACAATAACTTCCTTCCGCGACAGGATGGCAAATCATCGCCATGCCATACGGGAAGCACTGAAAGATGGTGACTCGGACCAACCGGTGGCACGTCACTGTGCAAACTTCAAACACCCAGTGTCAAGCATTAGATCAATGTTGATCGATCATGTCCCACCAAATCCAAGGGGTGGCGACAGGGGTAAAAAATTACTCCAATGCGAGAGCAGGTGGATTCATAAGTTGGGAACTATGACCCCAAAAGGACTCAATACTACTTTGGATTTCAGCCCTTTCTATTAAAATCGATGCCTATGTCCACCTAGCTTGGGCTTGTGGAAGTTTCGCTGTTATGGTTGCTACCATACTCCATGGGTTTGATGTATATTCAAATCAATTAATAGTTTGCTCTGTATATATCTTTTAACATACATTGTTGAATATAATTCTCTGAAATAGAAGAAGTTTACATCACTGTTTATATACATCTTTCAGACTTGCATTTCAGTAGCATAACAGACTCTACATTTGTATGTATTTTTATTGGATAGATTTAATGTCATGTGAGTTGTGCGATTTGCTAGTCTGATAAGATTAAATATTTCTTGAGTCCCCGCCATAGCCACATAATATGAGACACCTAGAGCGGTTCTTATCCGCCAAGTTGACAGGTTTACACTGGTTGCCTAGAGCAACCGCTGCGCTTCATGAATACTGTTGGTTCTGAACATGCGCAGGCTGCCTCCTGGTGATCTCCTAATATCTGGCTTTTATACCTATGCAACGCTTGGGACGTTGTCATAACAACGCCGTGCTATGCGTCATCACGCTAGGCACGACTAGCGTGCCAGCGTGACGTATGGACTAGCTAATTGGATGAACATGCGAATGATATGGCGGTAAATTTGTAGTGGGGATAAGTTGTCTCCCTCTATTTAAGGGGGTTGTTTTAAATGTTTGTTCACTGATCCAGGGTACTTGGGTGCACTCTGTCCTTGTACTTTTTGTAAAACATTGACAAAGGCATACAAAGAGAGAAGCGCTCTACCAGGAACGAACAACAGCTCAGTGGCTTGTTCTATGGCGATTTACCACCCGGAAGCAGCCTCTTTTAGACCAGTGTGCTTTTCACAGAAGAAAACTTTCCTGAAGTATATCAGTCTGATCCTGCCAATTAAGGTCAGTCCAGCCCCGAAATACCAGGCAATTCTCCTCTGAACAAGGAACATGACAACCCCAGACGATCGTTTCGGCCTCCTATGGGCCTCGTCAGTGAGGTGCAGCCACATTCCTCTAAGCACACTGGGCAAGGAGTCCACGTCTGGCATAGGGAGACTTCCCCAGGGTCATAATAATTTGCATACAAAGAGAGAAGCACTCTACCAGGAACGAACAACAGCTCAGTGGCTTGTTCTATGGCGATTTATCACCCGGAAGCAGCCTCTTTTAGACCAGTGTGCTTTTCACAGAAGAAAACTTTCCTGAAGTATATCAGTCTGATCCTGCCAATTAAGGTCAGTCCAGCCCCGAAATACCAGGCAATTCTCCTCTGAACAAGGAACATGACAACCCCAGACGATCGTTTCGGCCTCCTATGGGCCTCGTCAGTGAGGTGCAGCCACATTCCTCTAAGCACACTGGGCAAGGAGTCCACGTCTGGTTTCCCCCATCACCCATAGGGAGACTTCCCCAGGGTCATAATAATTTGCATACAAAGAGAGAAGCGCTCTACCAGGAACGAACAACAGCTCAGTGGCTTGTTCTATGGCGATTTACCACCCGGAAGCAGCCTCTTTTAGACCAGTGTGCTTTTCACAGAAGAAAACTTTCCTGAAGTATATCAGTCTGATCCTGCCAATTAAGGTCAGTCCAGCCCCGAAATACCAGGCAATTCTCCTCTGAACAAGGAACATGACAACCCCAGACGATCGTTTCGGCCTCCTATGGGTCTCGTCAGTGAGGTGCAGCCACATTCCTCTAAGCACACTGGGCAAGGAGTCCACGTCTGGTTTCCCCCATCACCCATAGGGAGACTTCCCCAGGGTCATAATAATTTGCATACAAAGAGAGAAGCGCTCTACCAGGAATGATCAACAGCTCAGTGGCTTGTTCTATGGCGATTTACCACCCGGAAGCAGCCTCTTTTAGACCAGTGTGCTTTTCACAGAAGAAAACTTTCCTGAAGTATATCAGTCTGATCCTGCCAATTAAGGTCAGTCCAGCCCCGAAATACCAGGCAATTCTCCTCTGAACAAGGAACATGACAACCCCAGACGATCGTTTCGGCCTCCTATGGGCCTCGTCAGTGAGGTGCAGCCACATTCCTCTAAGCACACTGGGCAAGGAGTCCACGTCTGGTTTCCCCCATCACCCATAGGGAGACTTCCCAGGGTCATAATAATTTGCATACAAAGAGAGAAGCGCTCTACCATGAACGAACAACAGCTCAGTGGCTTGTTCTATGGCGATTTACCACACGGAAGCAGCCTCTTTTAGACCAGTGTGCTTTTCACAGAAGAAAACTTTCCTGAAGTATATCAGTCTGATCCTGCCAATTAAGGTCAGTCCAGCCCCGAAATACCAGGCAATTCTCCTCTGAACAAGGAACATGACAACCCCAGACGATCGTTTCGGCCTCCTATGGGCCTCATCAGTGAGGTGCAGCCACATTCCTCTAAGCACACTGGGCAAGGAGTCCACGTCTGGTTTCCCCCATCACCCATAGGGAGACTTCCCCAGGGTCATAATAATTTGCATACAAAGAGAGAAGCGCTCTACCAGGAACGAACAACAGCTCAGTGGCTTGTTCTATGGCGATTTACCACCCGGACGCAGCCTCTTTTAGACCAGTGTGCTTTTCACAGAAGAAAACTTTCCTGAAGTATATCAGTCTGATCCTGCCGATTAAGGTCAGTCCAGCCCCGAAATACCAGGCAATTCTCCTCTGAACAAGGAACATGACAACCCCAGACTTCTCTCTTTGTATGCAAATTATTATGACCCTGGGGAAGTCTCCCTATGGGTGATAGGGGAAACCAGACGTGGACTCCTTGCCCAGTGTGCTTAGAGGAATGTGGCTGCACCTCACTGACGAGGCCCATAGGAGGCCGAAACGATCGTCTGGGGTTGTCATGTTCCTTGTTCAGAGGAGAATTGCCTGGTGTTTCGGGGCTGGACTGACCTTACTTGGCGGGATCAGACTGATATACTTCAGGAAAGTTTTCTTCTGTGAAAAGCACACTGGTCTAAAAGAGGCTGCTTCCGGGTGGTAAATTGCCATAGAACAAGCCACTGAGCTGTTGTTCGTTCCTGGTAGAGCGCTTCTCTCTTTGTATGCAAATTATTATGACCCTGGGGAAGTCTCCCTATGGGTGATAGGGGAAACCAGACGTGGACTCCTTGCCCAGTGTGCTTAGAGGAATGTGGCTGCACCTCACTGACGAGGCCCATAGGAGGCCGAAACGATCGTCTGGGGTTGTCATGTTCCTTGTTCAGAGGAGAATTGCCTGGTATTTCGGGGCTGGACTGACCTTACTTGGCGGGATCAGACTGATATACTTCAGGAAAGTTTTCTTCTGTGAAAAGCACACTGGTCTAAAAGAGGCTGCTTCCGGGTGGTAAATCGCCATAGAACAAGCCACTGAGCTGTTGTTCGTTCCTGGTAGAGCGCTTCTCTCTTTGCATGCAAATTATTATGACCCTGGGGAAGTCTCCCTATGGGTGATAGGGGAAACCAGACGTGGACTCCTTGCCCAGTGTGCTTAGAGGAATGTGGCTGCACCTCACTGACGAGGCCCATAGGAGGCCGAAACGATCGTCTGGGGTTGTCATGTTCCTTGTTCAGAGGAGAATTGCCTGGTATTTCGGGGCTGGACTGACCTTACTTGGCGGGATCAGACTGATATACTTCAGGAAAGTTTTCTTCTGTGAAAAGCACACTGGTCTAAAAGAGGCTGCTTCCGGGTGGTAAATCGCCATAGAACAAGCCACTGAGCTGTTGTTCGTTCCTGGTAGAGCGCTTCTCTCTTTGTATGCAAATTATTATGACCCTGGGGAAGTCTCCCTATGGGTGATAGGGGAAACCAGACGTGGACTCCTTGCCCAGTGAGCTTAGAGGAATGTGGCTGCACCTCACTGACGAGGCCCATAGGAGGCCGAAACGATCGTCTGGGGTTGTCATGTTCCTTGTTCAGAGGAGAATTGCCTGGTATTTCGGGGCTGGACTGACCTTACTTGGCGGGATCAGACTGATATACTTCAGGAAAGTTTTCTTCTGTGAAAAGCACACTGGTCTAAAAGAGGCTGCTTCCGGGTGGTAAATCGCCATAGAACAAGCCACTGAGCTGTTGTTCGTTCCTGGTAGAGAGCTTCTCTCTTTGTATGCAAATTATTATGACCCTGGGGAAGTCTCCCTATGGGTGATAGGGGAAACCAGACGTGGACTCCTTGCCCAGTGTGCTTAGAGGAATGTGGCTGCACCTCACTGACGAGGCCCATAGGAGGCCGAAACGATCGTCTGGGGTTGTCATGTTCCTTGTTCAGAGGAGAATTGCCTGGTATTTCGGGGCTGGACTGACCTTACTTGGCGGGATCAGACTGATATACTTCAGGAAAGTTTTCTTCTGTGAAAAGCACACTGGTCTAAAAGAGGCTGCTTCCGGGTGGTAAATCGCCATAGAACAAGCCACTGAGCTGTTGTTCGTTCCTGGTAGAGCGCTTCTCTCTTTGTATGCAAATTATTATGACCCTGGGGAAGTCTCCCTATGGGTGATAGGGGAAACCAGACGTGGACTCCTTGCCCAGTGTGCTTAGAGGTATGTGGCTGCACCTCACTGACGAGGCCCATAGGAGGCCGAAACGATCGTCTGGGGTTGTCATGTTCCTTGTTCAGAGGAGAATTGCCTGGTATTTCGGGGCTGGACTGACCTTACTTGGCGGGATCAGACTGATATACTTCAGGAAAGTTTGCTTCTGTGAAAAGCACACTGGTCTAAAAGAGGCTGCTTCCGGGTGGTAAATCGCCATAGAACAAGCCACTGAGCTGTTGTTCGTTCCTGGTAGAGCGCTTCTCTCTTTGTATGCAAATTATTATGACCCTGGGGAAGTCTCCCTATGGGTGATAGGGGAAACCAGACGTGGACTCCTTGCCCAGTGTGCTTAGAGGAATGTGGCTGCACCTCACTGACGAGGCCGAAACGATCGTCTGGGGTTGTCATGTTCCTTGTTCAGAGGAGAATTGCCTGGTATTTCGGGGCTGGACTGACCTTACTTGGCGGGATCAGACTGATATACTTCAGGAAAGTTTTCTTCTGTGTAAAGCACACTGGTCTAAAAGAGGCTGCTTCCGGGTGGTAAATCGCCATAGAACAAGCCATTGAGCTGTTGTTCGTTCCTGGTAGAGCGCTTCTCTCTTTGTATGCAAATTATTATGACCCTGGGGAAGTCTCCCTATGGGTGATAGGGGAAACCAGACGTGGACTCCTTGCCCAGTGTGCTTAGAGGAATGTGGCTGCACCTCACTGACGAGGCCCATAGGAGGCCGAAACGATCGTCTGGGGTTGTCATGTTCCTTGTTCAGAGGAGAATTGCCTGGTATTTCGGGGCTGGACTGACCTTACTTGGCGGGATCAGACTGATATACTTCAGGAAAGTTTTCTTCTGTGAAAAGCACACTGGTCTAAAAGAGGCTGCTTCCGGGTGGTAAATCGCCATAGAACAAGCCACTGAGCTGTTGTTCGTTCCTGGTAGAGCGCTTCTCTCTTTGTATGCAAATTATTATGACCCTGGGGAAGTCTCCCTATGGGTGATAGGGGAAACCAGACGTGGACTTCTTGCCCAGTGTGCTTAGAGGAATGTGGCTGCACCTCACTGACGAGGCCCATAGGAGGCCGAAACGATCGTCTGGGGTTGTCATGTTCCTTGTTCAGAGGAGAATTGCCTGGTATTTCGGGGCTGGACTGACCTTACTTGGCGGGATCAGACTGATATACTTCAGGAAAGTTTTCTTCTGTGAAAAGCACACTGGTCTAAAAGAGGCTGCTTCCGGGTGGTAAATTGCCATAGAACAAGCCACTGAGCTGTTGTTCGTTCCTGGTAGAGCGCTTCTCTCTTTGTATGCAAATTGACAAAGGCACAATGCAGTGCCGAAACGTTTGTTTTTTAAACTGAAACAATAAATTCTAAGTTTTATTATAAAGACCAGTGAGCTGCCTGCTTTTTGGAGAATATATATATATATATATATATATATATATATATATATAAATAAACATTCCAGTTTACTGCCCCTTTATGCAAGGAGGCATTTTATCTATTGCAAGGAGGCATTTTATCTAAGATTTTTACATCTGCATAAAATGTTATACTCTCAGACTAAGATTGCAGGTTAACTTAAAACTGTTCAGTTTACACTACAGCTGACTTAATTTTGAAAAACATACCAACAAGCCTAAATCCTGCATTTAACCAGATCTAATGGTATGAGTTCCACAGCTTATGGTTCCACCAAGACCATATAGAGTACAGCATTTTCAAAATCCATAAGTACAGCTGACAGATGGGAACATTTGTACACTATATTTGAAGTGGTGCTCTTGGTTGGGGAAAATGGGGAAAAAACAAACAAAAATATGTCAACCTTTTAAAAGTAGTTTTCTTCATTTAGCCATCTACCCAGATCATTAATGCACAATTTTGAATTCACAGAATTATTTTTGTTTACACATTTACAAATATGATTCTTTAAAAAGTGATCTCTTAATTTCTGCAATTTTTTTTATCATGCATGTCACACACTGTTGATTTAGGGGATGCAAGGTGCATAAATGTTTCCTCCTGTGAGTGTTTATGTGGGTGTCTGTGTTTATGTATTTGTGCTTTGGTTTGTGTCTCTATGAGTGTGTATTTTTTTGTGGGTCTCTCTGTGAGGGTAGGTGTGTATGTCTTAGTGCATTTTCTGTGGATGTCTGTGAGGGTGTGTGCATATGTCTTTGAGCTTTTTCTGTGGGTGTCTCTGCGAGGGTGTGTGTATGGTTGTCTTTGTGTATTTTCTCTGGATGCCTCTGTGAGGGTGGGTGTGTATGTCTGTGTTTTCTGTGGATGTCTCTGAGGGTGTATGTGTGTGTATGTATGTATGTCTGTGTTTTCTGTGGATGTCTCTGTGAGGGTGTGTGTGTTTTCTGTGGGTGTCTCTGTGAGGGTGTGTGTATTATGTCTTTCTGTGTTTTATGTGGTTTTCTCTCTGTGTGTGTATGTCTTTGTGTGTTTTCTGTGGGTGTCTCTGTGTGTGTGTGTGTATGTCTTTGTGTGTTTTCTGAGGCTGTCTCTGTCGGTGTTTCCTTTGGTGTATGTGCAAGTTTGTGTGTGTGTGTGTGTGTCCATTGTCTGTTCCTTTTTAGGACATTTTGACCTTACTACTGATTATTCACATCTTTCTACAGACTTTGAGACTAATGAGACCTTTACAGAAGTCACCAATCCACCATTTAACCTTTAAATTATTGTTTAGGCAGTATAGGGCCATTCCTTTCAGCCACTGCATGCTGTTGTCATCATTTAGTTGGCATCTTCCTCTACAAAAAGATAATCAGAACTCCATATTTTGTTTTCTAAATCTCCTTTTTTACAAAACTGTAGTCTACCTCATTACTTGTCAGGTCAATGTAATCAAGTGCTGAGTGTCTGTTTGGGTGTCTGTGTCTGAGTATGTTTGTGTGTTTCTTTGCGTGTCTGCTAGAGTGTCTATATGTGAATCCTTATGTGTGACTGTGTGTGTTTCAGTGTATGAGTGTGTCTGTGTGTTTGTATGTTACTAACTTTACAACATTTCCAAGTTTAAATAGACACTTAAGAATAAAGTGCATATATGTTTTAATCACTTGGTCAAAATATGCACATGTCAAAGGGGGGGGGGGGCTGATCAATGGTTAAGTCAGGGGCCCCAAAATATCTAGTGGCGGCCCTGCAAATCTATACAGATCTGTGTCCAGCGACTTTGCAAAAACGGAGAGATATGCGCTACATAACCTCAGCCCTCAAAGAGCAAAGAATCCAGTACAGATGGGGGTTCTCCACCTGTCTAATTGCCTCTAAGGATGGGGTGACAGCCACATTTAGAACAACCGCTGACTTGCCGGCCTTCAATCATGGTTTGGGCACACAGATACGGCCCCTGAATCCAGCAACAGAGCCTGCTCCACCTGGGAATGACCGTAATGAAGAGGGAAATCGCCTCAGCATACAGCCACATTAAAGCCTATTTGCTTCAGAGCGTTATACAGTGACCAGCTGGGACATTTTGACAGTGTTGAAACTCCTATGGAACTGTCGCTATCCCTGAGACCAAGCCCTCCGCCTATTGCAGCTAAGTATACAGTTTATTTGCATTGTACTATGTGATTCCACTTGCATTTGGCTGTAGAGTAGGGCAG
The DNA here is from genome assembly GCF_027579735.1 of Bombina bombina. Lineage (NCBI taxonomy): Eukaryota > Metazoa > Chordata > Amphibia > Anura > Bombinatoridae > Bombina > Bombina bombina. The sequence continues at coordinate 146,852,280 of NC_069508.1, forward strand.
GACTACAGGGAATATAGCCCTCAGAGTGTTTGGGACGTCTGTTTTGCACCCCCTGAGGTGCACAGGACACTAACTAACTCGGCTAATACTAATGGCCTTTAAGGTTAATAGCGCTTATTATATTTTTTAGAGCGCTTTATGATGTTTGCTAAAGCACCAATTTAATATATACTGTTTTATATATATATTTTCTTTTAATGCTCGTTGGAAAACCTGACTGCAGTTGTAGTGCTAATTAGCTGTGGGACATCCGGGTAAGGTATAGAGATCCCTTATTTTACTTATAGGAGCCTTTAGATGCCCAGCAATGGATGGACAATAATTTAGACCCAGGTTACCTTAGAATACCAACAGGGGAAAACACAGTCCGGGTTTTGATAATCTGGACTGTGGGTAATCACAGCTACTCGGCCTGGATGTCTCACTTAATGAATGAACTGTCAAGAATGCTGAATTTTTTGTGGGTGATTGTTTTTATCTGTTCAAGGTTGTGGCCACATTCATATATATACTGGTACCCATGATTTGTCTGATGAGCCAGGTTACCTAATCTTCACAAAATTGTTGCCTGGCATACACCGACTAAAGCATGCTAACCTGTAGGTTATCCTAGGCGCACATAACTTAAACCCTGTTCCATATTGATGTCTGTAAAGCAAGGCACAAAAATACGCTGATCAGACAGCTTCCTGGGCTGGCTTACTGACGGTAACTTATACACATCTACATACTCCTATGGGAGACCTCACATTGCACAGCGCAGTCGTAACATTATTATTATAGAAGATATTGAATAGGCCCTCAAGGGTGATTGCACTTCACTGCAGTCCCACATAGTCCCACACAGCGTGGCCATGACCGAAAGCAATGGTACAATGCTCCATATTGGCAGGGCGCTTAAGCCAACGAGCGCATTGGTGGTTATTATTAGGTTTAGAGCAATAAATGGTACAAATGTTTAAACTATAATTTATTTTGGTTTCAAGGATTGTAAAACTTTTTCTTTATTGGTTGCATTTACCTACAAAGACTATACTATATATTCAAGTTTCAATTTTGAGAGCAACTGCATTACTACCCCCTTTTGTACATATATATTCTTTCTTTATAGGGTGAGATCCTGTACTTTCACCTTTAGAATTGTCTCGTGTCTGAGGGTCGCCTAAAGCCCCTCATTTTATTTTCCTAGGAACTCACTTCTCTAATTCCTAAGACATTTTTTGGTCCTTAATTTCTTACTGCATTATTCCCCTTCCTCTTCTCTTCTTTTGGTATTTTTCTCTTTTTTTTTCTCTCTCCCCCTTGCACCTTCCCTTCCTCCGCTCCCAAGCGTCGCCCCAATGGCAGGTGCAATAAGGGGCCCTAATATTTTGGCTATAGACCTTATCACAGTAAATGTTAAAGGTTTTAACAGCCCTGGGAAACGCTCAATTTTCACCAGAGATCTGCATAGACTGGGTGGTGACGTGGTGTATATATAGGAGACTCATTTCTCAAAATATAGGAAACCAAGATGGTACAGCTGTCATTATCCAACAGCATATTTTGCATCGGGCCCTCAAAAAAGAATGGGGTGGGAATACTGTTTGGAGCAGGGGTACCTTTCCAGTTAGTGCAGAGTGTTGGAGACCTCGAGGATAGGTACCTGATTCTAGTTGGCGCTTTGCATGGTAGGCCCATGACCCTTGTGAATCTTTACTTCCCGAGTACCACACAAGACACCTTTTTCAAAAAAATATCGCTCAAAATATTAGAAATCCAGAAAGGAATTATTTATATGGGAGGAGACTTTAATGTTTCGTTCTGCCCCAGTTTGTATACCTTGGATGGCCTCTCCTTTGCTTCCCACTGGGTGGTTAAGCGCCTTGCCAAATCCGTGAGGGATCTGGTTCTCCATGACATATGGCGTACCCTACATCACACAACAAAAAAACTATACCTTCTATTCCCATCCACATGGGAAATACATGAGAATTGACTATATCTTCACAGACACAGCGGGTCTGTCTATCACGACCAGTAGTCATATAGGCCAAATCACGTGGTCAGATCATGCACCAGTGAGATGTACCATTGAGTGGCCTAATATTGCAGTCACTCCCTATGTGTGGCGACTGGATGAGTCCCTATTAGACGATCAACTGTTGAAACAAACTCTAGATGACAACATTGAGGAATACTTCCGTTTAAACACGGGAGATGCATTAGTGGATACCACTGTCTGGGAGGCGCACAAATGCGTCCTGAGGGGTGTCTTGATCAGACATACATCAGCATTACACCGGGGGAAAAGAGAACAATATAATACACTTCTGACACAGGTAACCTAAAGAGAGACAGCTCATAAGGAGCACCCCGCTAACGTAAAGCTACAGGCAGACCTCGCACAAGCCAGATCAGCCCTTCTGACCCATCTCCAAAAGGAATATAAAAAGAAAGCAGAGATTGAAAACATATGTGTATGAGGTGGTGGATCGAGACGGGATCCATCATAGTGATGGGCAAGCTATAGAAAATGCCTTTGGAGCTTTCTATGAAGCTCTCTATAATATCCACCCACCAGACCGAGAGCGAATGGAACAGCCACCTGGATCCACAGCGGAACAGGCAATACGGGATTATCTAGCTGGGGTGGAGATGCCTTCAGCTCGAGGCCCCATTCAATTGAGAGGAGATACAGATTGCGATTAAGCACTTCCCAGGGGGCAAGAGCCCGGGCCCGAATGGGTTTGGAATGCGTTATTACAGGGCTTTTTCAGACAAACTAGCGCCTTTTTTGCTCCGGATGTTCAACCAGTTGGTGGAGGCCCCGACCCTGCAACGCTCGATGCTGGAAGCGTTCATCTCAGTCATCCCCAAGCCTGGCAAACCTGAGTGTCAACCCAGCAGCTATTGGCCGTTCTCACTCCTTAACTCGGATGTAAAGATCCAGGATAAAGCTATAGCTAACCGCCTCTCCAGGTTTCTGCCACAGCTAATCTCCGCAGATCAGGTGGGATTTGTCTCTGCCAAAGAGGCACGGGATAATACCCTCAGAGTTGTACAGTTGATCTCTTGCACTCACGCCAATTCCACACCATTGACCTTGGTTTCAACGGATGCGGAAAAGACTTTTGATCGGGTTAATTGGCTGTTTATGCACCACACTTTGATCAAGATGGGATTTGGGCCTGGGTTTATCCACAGAGTCCTTTCTTTGCACCAAAGGCAAGGGTTCGTGTCAATGGTATGTTCTCTAAGATCTTCTTGATCAACAACCACACAAGACAGGGGTGTCCTCTTTCACCGCTCTAGTCATAGATTTATTGTCATGCAAAATCCTCGCCAATCCCAATATTACAGGTATCAAAGTTGGCACAAGGGAACATAAGCTGGTCATGTACGCCGACGATATCCTCTTAATGATATCAGATACACCTGCCTCTCTTCCAGCAGCTCTAGCGGAGTTCGAAGCTTACAGGATGGTCTCAGTCTTTCTGCTTAATCAATCCAAATCAGAGATATTGAACATCACTGAATCTGCGAATGTCTTCAGGGAGCTGAGCCTCCACTGCCCACTCAAGGTCACCCAACATCACTTGAAATACCTAGGTATTATACTGGCCCCCGTAATAAAAGATATTGTTGACCTAAATTACAAACGGATTAGGGATGAAGTAGTGGGTGATATGGCTAACTGGAAAAATAAATCCATCTCTTGGATGGGGAGGATTCAAGTGGTAAAGATGAACATCTTGCCTAGGGTGTTGTACGTGATGCAGGCAATACCTAGCTCATCTGCGTTACACTTTATCCATCAGATCCAGTCTGAAATGGAATCATATATCTGGAATGGACTAAAACCAAGAATTAGGAAAAAAAACTATATATCTACCCAGGGATAGAGGGGGCACAGGGGTACCTTTGTTGAGGGAATATCATAAAGCAATATGCCTTCAGGGCTTGGTTGAATGGTGTCATAATACCACGATAGAGCTTGGATAGGTCTTGATTGTGAAATACTACAAAGGGGCAATGTGGGCTCGCTTGCGTGGATAACAGCGCAGAATCGACCATCACTGATCAAACAATATCCCCTACTGGAATATGTCTTCCGTACATGGGATAACAATTAAAACGGGAGATCTCATCTCGGCTGTTCACTCCCCAGTCACACCAGTGCGTGAGAATCCAGACAATGGTTTGGCGAACAAAGCCTCAACCTCGGTATCTACGTATACTCTGGCAGAGGCAGCTATATATAACGCTTTCCGAGAGGGGAAGCTCAAGACCCAGGAGTGCCTGATGGCCTGGAATAACTGGCTGTTCTCCTCATGGTTTAGAGTTGCATAATTACACTACTACGTAAACGGGCACAAAGGTGGGGCTCCGTTTACAAGGGACAAGACACCTTTTGAAATAATCTGCACTATGTCCAACCCGCCGAGGCACCTAATTTCCTGAAGTTCCTGAGCAGGTGGTACCTGACACCTCAGAGATTGAAAAAAATGTACCCGCATACAAGCTGGGAGTGCTCGAGGGGCTGTGGAGAGGAAGGATCACTTCTGCACATCTGGTGGACATGCCCGCACATACAGCCCTTTTGGGGGAGAGTATTTGTGGAGAGCAGCAGGCTCCTTAGAGTCATTCTTCCTCCAACTCCGCACTATTTGATATACCACAACCTTCCTAAACTAATAGAGGAAGCAAAAAAGAGACTGTTTCTTTTGATGCTGAACTGCGCGAAAGGCCTGATACTGAAATACTGGAATTCAATGAGAGTGCCAAGTCTTGAGGAATGGAGGAATGGAGTCGGAGACTTGCTTAATCTGGATAGGTACCACTCTCTTAAAACAAGGAAAATGGCAACCCATGAGCACATGACTTTAATATGGGAGGGTAGAGGCCTTTGACCATATCTGTCAGTAGGGGGGAGAATGCCCTTACCCTGATTTTCTGTCTCCTGGAGGTACAAACATAGACACGCACCCATTAGGGCTCCTGATATAGTTTGATAGTGGGGGTTTGCGCACCAATACAGCAGCGTGGATAGCACACATGAATGCTTCACCCCCCCTAATTCCCCTTCCCCCCAAATGATGATCCCACTTTCCCCTCCCATTTTTTTTTCCTTTCTATTCTTCTCTCTCTCCTCTTTTTCTCCTTTCTATTGGTTCCTTTCTATACTTTTTATCTTACAATATGTTGCACTCCTCTCCAATTTTCCTTACTGCAGAAACGGGGTGATTTTGGACCTTCACCTTGTTAAAACTTTGCTCAGAGGAGATATGTTCATAGGCATTTAAATAATCCTAGGTATGAATGAATATCCAGGTAGATTTATAACAGAATAATTTGCTAATGTTCAAGGTTTTGTTGTTTACTATTAAGCTGTAGAATGATAATAATGAACGATATGTTTACTTTAGGAGTGACTGAATAATATACACTGTCGGTTGTAATGATAGTGCAACTACATTGAATGTAGACTCCTGTATAATGCTTTCTTTGTAAGCTTGTTTGTCTTCATTCAATAAAGCTTTTAAAAAAAAAAAAAGTGTTAATAAGTGTAATGTAGGTGTCTGTGATGTTGGGGCGGCAGATTAGGGGTGTTTAGACTCAGGGTTTTTGTTAGGGTATTAGGTGTAAACATAACTTTTGTTTCCCCATAGGAATCAATGGGACTGCATTACAGACCTTTACGCTGCATTATTGCAGGTGTTAGGCTTTTTTTCAGCCGGCTCTCCCCATTGATGTCTATGGGGAAATCATGCACGAGCATGTAAAACCATCTCAAAGCAGTGCTGGTATTGGAGTGCGGTATGGAGCTCAATTTTGCTTTACGCTGCAATATTGCCCGCTAACGCCAGGTTTTTGTAAACCTGTAAAAGCAGCGCTATAGGGAGGTAAGCAGTGACAATAACTTGCAAGTTAGTACCGAGCCGCTCTTACCGCAAAACTTGTAATCTAGCCGAATGTTATAATAGCAATGTTTTTTTTAGTCTTTATTAGTCAGGTATAGCAAAGACATGATGTAGATGTAAGTGATCTGTGGGTGTTAGTTGGGCGTTCCAGGGGAGTAACCTTTTCAGTGGTGACATTTTCTAGTGTGAGACAGGTAGTGTAGGTTTAGCTACAGTTACGTTAGGTATGTATAATGAGGGCAGTTTAGTTCCCCATAACTACTGTGGAGAACTACATAGAAAGTCATTAATCTGAGCGCTTTCGTGGTGTGCACAACTATACGGAACTTGGAATATTTTTGTTTTTGGCTAGTATTTCATTTTAAAATATTCTAATTTGTAATATTTACATTTTTAATTATTACGGGCCAGATTATGAGTGGATCGATATTAACTTTTTGCATGCATCCGGTAGCAGGTAATACAAGTTGAAAGTAAAAATATTTTCCCTCTCACTAACCCGATGCAAAAAGACAATATTGCGATTGTTAACCTATTACCCCATAGAAGTCAAAACTAACACCCTACTCTAGAGCTAACCCAATCACATATTCTCAATAGCACTAACCTGACATGAAATTATGAATATTTCCCATTTCAATGTTCACCTTGAAGAATATGTTCTATTTAATCATAAATACATATTTATATATATATATATAGATATATATATATATATATATATATATATATATATGAGGGTATTTTGGTACAATATATATATATACCTCTCTCTCTCTCTCTCTCTCTATATATATATATATATATATATATATATAAACACATTTCTAAATACATAGAATATATTGCTATATGAAGAACATTAAAATAGGAAATAATTACAGTAAAAATATAATTACCTTTTTAAAATATGAATATTGCATAAATATGCTTTTACATCTTTTAATCTACTTGACTGAAAAGGGCTCCAATGCACTTATATATATATTTCTATATATGTATACTGTACATATGTATATATGTCTGTAAATACATATATATACAATATATATATATATATATATATATATATATATATATATATATATATATATATATATACATATATATATATATATATATATATATATATATAGATACATATAAATACATATTTTTTTAAAATATTTTTTATTAGATGCTGTTATCATGAGTGAAACTGTACTTCTACGTGTAATTTTGATGTGTTTGGTGCAACTTTTTATTCAAACGTAACAGTTAACCAGAGCTCTAAGGTCGAGCAAGTGATCGTGTTTACTTTCAACTTCTAATATGCTCGCTAGTTCTGATGCACACAAACAGGCTCGATAAACACAATATCACTTGTGCGCTACTGTTAGCTTGCCACTCATAATCTGGCCCTAAATATTTAAGGTAGGCACAATAAGTTATACAGGTTTTTACATTGTTAAACAAGGCACAGAGGGGACGATTTATGAAAGTGCAAACAGACATGATATGCTGTCGGCATTTATTATTACACAAGCAGTTCTTGTGAACTGCTTGTGCAATGCCGCTCCCTGCTGATACTCGGCCAATCGGCCGCTAGCAGGTGGTGTCAATCAGCCTTATCGTATAGGATCGGGCGGATTGATGTCCACAGCCTCAGGGCAGGCGGACAAGTTATGGAGCTTGATAATTCGGCCCAGAGTGTGATGCACCTGGGGATATTTATCTTTAGTTTGTCTGAGCTTGTCTGTTGAAGGCGTAAAACAATTTGGGCTTTTTTTTATAAATATAATGGCGCAGGTGTGCTTCTATACAGACACGCTCCGACAAACACAGTGGAGAACAACAAGGCGTATTTATTTGGCCAATGATAAATCAAGCCGTTTGTAGTCACTATCCTGTAATAATTTATCTGCAATAAAGAAATAGCTCTTACCTATGATTTTCTATGATGTTTTAACAACTTAATACCCTCTGACATGGCCAGAGCTTTTTCTCCCCCTATTCCTGATGAACCTGCTTTAGGAATCCTCTAGACTTGAATATTTTTCTCCACACTTCTCTCTTAGGGCCTCATGATCTAAAACTATCTACTCTGACTAGATAAGAAGTCTTATTTTCAAAATCCCTCAAACAATTTTGTAATGGTAATCCTTAGCTTGAGAGCTGTTATCTCTCTGGGCTCAGAGTTCTTCATGTCATGGAGAGACAATCTTAGTTTGGATGTGTGGCTTGTTCACATCGCCATATCCAAATGCTGTATCCAGCATTTGGATATGGCGGTGTGAACAAGCCACACATACAAACTAAGATTGACCTGAATTATGTCATTTTTTACTGAATAAATAAAGAATCAACTATAAAAAGACCTGTGAGTGCCCTCTATTTGTCATATGGATACATATATATATATATATATATATATATATTTATTGTGTGACTTCTCTCCATCGAACTAAGCTTTTGAACTTTGGGCCCTTATGGTTTTGTTGATCTAAGGCACTCTACTCAGGCGAGATGATCTAAAACACACCGTCAGTGCCATAACGTCCATGATGGGATGATCTAATAGCACGTTTTACACTGTGTATCTCTGGGGGGGTGTAACCTTCATTTCTACATACAATGGCAAGATACAGACATATAGGATAGCGCTCAATAAAAGTGCATTGAATGAACGTTGTAAATATCGGAGACATATTATACATAAAAACTTGTATAAACAGTCCCATCCAAACATGTTATAAATGCTGCAAATTTACATTATGCAAGACAAATCATCCTGTAGTCTTGTGCTGGATTACCCGTGCATGCTTTACTGTCTCCATACAAAGAGTGGGGCCAGGGAAATGAATAGAGGAGAGATTTAAGCACAGAATTTGACACATAGCGCAACTAGGAAGTCACTTATTCATAATGACGAAAAGGAGGCAAATGGAAGCTAGGACTCAACAATTGTGATCTTTCACCCCATAATTAGAGTGACCATATTGCCGCTTTAAAAGGGAACAAATATGTAAAACACATATGTCAGGGTTCTTATACAAAACATTTCTTTAAACAGCCCTGATATATGTATTTTTCATGTGTCCCTTTTTAAAGCGCCAATATGGTCACCCTACCCAAAATAGTATATAAGCCACTGATTCTAGTGTGCCATTTAATGATATGTTATTCTGTCACATAAACCAAATCATTTTTATACAGAGGATTTTTAACTAAGGAGTAGCATAAAATGATTTATGCTAATGTCAGTCTGCATTAAAGACTATCAGATCCTCTTGTGAAGGATGTAATAACTCCAAGGAAAGTCAGGTTTTAAACTCAGCCATAGACGCTTCCTGGATAGAGCAGTGAATTATCTGGGATTGTTTTTTAATGTTGGCAGAGTAAATAAAAGCCTTGTGGGTTATATGTCATCAGTCTGTGAAGGCTAGTTCTTTGTTTGTGACTAACACTCCCATAGGTATTCACAATGTAAGACTATTAGCATCTAGATTAGGGAGATTGATCATTTAGAATAGTGTAGGAAGAAGGAAAAAACAAATAGATTAACATCTTAGTTGCAGAGTGAGCATTGGAAGCCCCCTTTGGAACCAAAGAGTTAAGATTTAAATGATCCTTTATGACAAAATGCATAATAATTATAAATAAATGGGGCCTATAATACTCTATCACAAGGCCAGTACTAATTACTTAGAATGATTATTCATGTGGTTTTTAAATTCAAAGCCAACCCAAATAATTCAAAATGTTGCTTGCATGTAGACAACTCAACACTAGAATTCCAATCCATAGAAACACTTTAAAAAAATGTGTACACGATTAGTGGGCATTTTAATATCATTGACCTCTTGAAAACACAATTCAGAGTCTTTCAAATGACTCAAAATATGTTTCACCTTTCGGCTATTTTGTTAGCTGCCTGTTTTCTTGCCTACCTGTGCATAGTTTTGAATGCTTCTAAAAACTATTCTGCCTGTGTTTTTACCTGTTTTGCCAGATAGTGATTGACCTTTGGATTACCTTGATTCTACCATAACATGTTGGTCAAATCCACACCACACCTGATCTTAAACAGGCCCTGATATGCAAAGCATCGACAGATCATAGGGGAAATTGCTTTGATGGCCTTGTCTGCCTCGCAGTCCAATAGTCTATTGAAATATTTTAAAAAATGGGTGTGTCCGAGCAATGCCGACGAGATCTCTCCCATAGAAGTCAATGCGAGTGTGATGTCAACACCCACCTCACCAACTTTAGCGCTCGGATGTGGGCCCTATTTGAAGTGTGCCTACATGGCGCCGACAGTGTGCTCACTGAAGCTAAAAATAGTTTTAGTGTAGGCACACTTCAAATATTGCCATGGGGACCTAAGTTTAATTAGACCTACACTAACTAGTTCAGGCAATGTAGTCTCGGCAACTGATAGCTGGAGAGACAAACATGTCCAATACCCTCCTTGCAACCAGCCCTTCACCATTTCTAACATATTGATCTTGTGTCAATGTGTCCAAAGCAAAGTACAGGCTACTCCCATTAGCACACCCCGCTGACTCCCCCTGAATGCCTATATCTATGTCACGCCTAACCTACACTCCCCCTGCTCCACCTCACTTCCTCCCACCTACCACCAACACCTATGTCACAGCTAACCTACACTCCCCCTGACTGCCTACACCTACATCACACCCTAACCTACACATCTCTGGAACGTTCAGCTTAGTCCCTAATACTGCTTACACTGACGTCATGTCTAACCTGCACTCCCCTGGAACATCCAGCTATCTACTGTCAAACAATTACTCACTATAATAAACAATACTATAAATAATAAACCCCTCATTATAACTATAAAGCTAGTGTGCTAAAGTTATAATCAATGTTTAAATCATTTCTCACAGAGGTCGAATGCCAGTAGGCCAGCAAAACCTCACTGGCCTATCCAAGCTCCTAGAACTCCAGGTCAGAATGGAGCCCCAGTCTGCCACTTCTTAAAAAACTGTGTCAATTGAGTAGGGTGAAGGGGATCACATCGCCCTTTTAGTATGTTGTCAGCAATTAAATGAGGGACCTAGGGATACCACTTGTTTGGGGGTGCTACCTTCTGGGAGGAATGGGGGACTGGATTTGAAGTGTCCCCCATTCTCCCAAAAGGTAGCACCCCCAAACAACTGGTATCCCTAGTTGATTCATCAAATTGGCGATATACTAAAAGGGTGAATTGATCCCCTGCACCCTACTCAATCAACACCCCTTTTAAATAGCAGCGGACCAGGGCTCAATTCTGGTCTGGCGCTAACCTCATCTCCTTGACAAAATATGCATTGTCATATACAATGTAGATTATTGAAAGTATTGTAGATATCTTAAAATTGATTTAATAGTTGCTTGCTATTATTTCAAACAAAAATATATATATGAAAATATATGTTTATGTTTCAAATAATAACAAGCAACCATTAAATCCCTTCTAAGATACTTACAATACTTTAAACAATATGCATTGCACATGACTATGCATATTATTTAAACATTGACCCATAATTTGCTATAACCTTAAACTAACTGTAGAAGCTAAGACCCTACGCATAAATAGTCAATATTTAAAATCATGCATTGTTAGTAGAATGCATAATGTTTAAATATTTGCATATAAATTAAAATGTAATTAATATTGCTTGTAGTGTTTATTATTTCTAAATAAAGACAGTATAATTAACATTATAGTTATACATAACTGCATGCCTATTATCTAAAAATATAATGTAATGCTACTGACTACGATAACATAAATATGTATTAACATATATATCTATGTTATCACTAATAAACACAACAAGCTAACATAAATATATTTTAATGTATATGCAATACTTAAACCATTATACAATATACATGCACAACAGTTTAAATATTGAATATCAATGCAAAGCTTGACTACATAGTGAGGCCGAATTATCAAATTTCTGTTGGACCTGATCTGACAGTGCGGATCAGGTCCGACAGACATCGCTGAATGCAGAGAGCAATACGTTCTCCGTATTCAGCATTGCACCAGCAGCTCACAAGAGCTGCTGGTGCAACGCCACCCCCTGCAGACTCGCGGCCAATGGGCCACCAGCAGGGAGGTGTCAATCTACCCGATCGTACGCGATCGGGTTGAATTGTGGCGATTCCTGTCCGCCTCATCAGAGCAGGCGGACAGGGTCATGTAGCAGTGGTCTTTAGACCGGTGCTCCATAACATGTGTTTCTGGCGAGTCTGAAGACTCGCCAGAAACACGGGCCCTCAAGCTCCATACGGAGCTTGATAAATGGGCCTCTATATCTAGAATCTTTGAGATAAAATGCATGGTCATGTATAATGTTTATTAGTTTAAGTATTGGATATATACATTAAAATGTAGAAATTATTGCTTGATACATTTATTAGTGTAAATATAAATATATTTTTAAAATAGATATTTATGTTGCATTATAATTATAGTGCAACTGTCTTTTATAACATAAATATCTATTTTAAAAATATATTTATATTTACACTAATAAATGTATCAAGCAAAAATTCCTACATTTTATTGTATATATCCAATACTTAAACTAAACTGAATGCCTGTTATGTAATAAAACAATTGTAATACTAATGTTTTTGTAACATGAATATACATTTTAAAATATATATTTATGTTTAAAATGAAAAAAAAAATACATATTAATTTATATACAATAGTTAAAAGAATAGGCATCATACATAAGAATGCATAATATTTTAAAATTGTAGATAAATGCACTATTAACCCCTAAAATGCCCTAACCTAATAACCTAATCAACCCCATACAGGTAATGGGGGGGGGGGGTAAGAGATTAAGGCCAAATAAATACTAGCTAACAATAATCCCCTTAATCTCTGGTTAGGAGATTAATGCCTACTAAATACTAACTAACAATAATCATCTAATTAACCCCCATACAGGTATGAGGGAAGGTTAGGAGATTAAGGCCTACTAAATACTAACTAACAATAATCATCTAATTAACCCCCATACAGGTATGAGGGAAGGTTAGGAGATTAAGGCCTACTAAATAATAACTAACAATAATCATCTAATTAACCCCCATACAGGTATGAGGGAAGGTTAGGAGATTAAGGCCTACTAAATACTAACTAACAATAATCATCTAATTAACCCCCATACAGGTATGAGGGAAGGTTAGGAGATTAAGGCCTACTAAATACTAACTAACAATAATCATCTAATTAACCCCCATACAGGTATGAGGGAAGGTTAGGAGATTAAGGCCTACTAAATACTAACTAACAATAATCATCTAATTAACCCCCATACAGGTATGAGGGAAGGTTAGGAGATTAAAGCCTACTAAATACTAACTAACAATAATCATCTAATTAACCCCCATACAGGTATGAGGGAAGGTTAGGAGATTAAAGCCTACTAAATACAAACAATAATCACCTAATCTACCCCCCATACAGGTATGGGAGTGGTTAGGAGATTAAGGCTTACTAAATACAAACAATAATCACCTAATCTACCCCCCATACAGGTATGGGAGTGGTTAGGAGATTAAGGCTTACTAAATACTAACAATAATCACCTAATCTACCCCCATACAAATATGGGGCTGGTTAGGAGATTAAGGCTTACTAAATACTAACAATAATCACCTAATCTACCCCCATACAAATATGGGGCTGGTTAGGAGATTAAGGCTTACTAAATACTAACAATAATCACCTAATCTACCCCCATACAGGTATGGGAGGAGGTTAGGAGATTAAGGTCTAAACTGTCACTTATCAACGCAAACTAGAAGTACACAAACACCTAACCGCCTCAGCTCAGCAATCTTCATCAACAACAGGGCCCTCTTCATCCATGCTCCAGGCTCCCATCTTCACGGTGGCAGAGACGGACTTCAGTAGCCTCTTCCACCACCTCTGCTCCTCATCTTTTCTTTGGCTGACTTTGGGGGGCCCTCCTCTTCGTGCGGTCGCCGCTGCACACTGAAATTATATTGGGGTACCAGTTAATCCTGGTTGGCTGATTTAAGAGACCAGGGAGATTGAAATTCTCCACCTAAGAGGGGGCAAACAGGGCAGGGAAGCAGCGGTCTCAAGACTGCTGCTTGATAAATCCTAACTGCAGGTTCGGTTGTGTGAATCTGCAGTCGAAGGGGAGAGAAGGGCTTGATAAATCGAGCTCTAAATGTCCTTATTGAAAGTTATTTTTTAACAAATAATACACTTTTTATATTTTTTCTTTTTCAATTTGTTAATTTTTAGGAAAAACAATCTCAATGCACATAAACCTGTCAAAAATCATTTCTAGAAAGCAAACTAGATCCTTGCTATGAAACCTCTCCATATTTGTTACATGAAAAGCTTTACATTTTTATTTTTTTCCTCATAGTTTTGTTTGAGATCAAATAGAAATAAAGCTAAAGGTGATTCTCTTCTGTGTTGTATCCAGATGAATTTTGGCTCAGAGCTTCATTTATCCGTCTGTCTGTTCATCTGGTGGACTGTTCATTCATGGTTCGCTGATTAAGCACTCTGCAGGCTCCCGCAGATGCACAGCTAAATGTAGAAACTAACCAGCAGTTGAGGGTTAATAGAAGACAAAGATAGTTTACATTCCATTCTTTTTCAGTGTTTCAACCTAGTTAAATAATCAACAACGTATATGAATAACGTATGAATGGTATTTACATAGCTTTGTGTTTAAAATAAGTTTTTAGGTTCACATATTTTACTTAAATGTAATTTTGTAGTAGACATTTTGCAATAATGTTTTTGGGGAATATAATGCATTAAAGGGACAATAAAGTCAAAACTAAACTTTCATGATTCGGAAACAGCATGCAATTTTAAACAACTAAAGACTCGTGCACACTCCTGAGCTCTTATGAGCCTACTTAGTTTTACTCTTAAATAAAAGATACCAAGAGAATGAATCAAATTTGATAACAGAAGTCAATTGGAAAGTTCTTTAAAATTGCCTGCTCTATCCAAATCATAAAAGTTTCATTTTGACTTTACTGTCCTTTTAAGGGCCAGGTTACAAGTGGTGCACTATTTAGTGATTTTGCTTGTGCACAAACACCACCAGAAGTAAAATTTTATTAAAAGTTACACGCGCTAACTTGAGTACTACGGATATCGGGACAGTGCTAACTTCTTTTCCCCATAGGGCTCCATTTATTAAGCAACGGATGCTGCTTGGGAGGCCCATCGATTCAGACTCGCCTGAAACGGAAGCTAAGAAGCAGCGGCGGTAAGGCCTCTGCTTCTTAAATATATCTATACCTATATATCTATATTAATATATAACGGTTATAGGTATATACATATATATATATATATATATATATATATATATTGTATATAGATAGATAAATATAGGAATAAATATTTAAAAATACATCTAACTTTTCCTCCTATGTGAAGAACATTGGAATGTATTTACAGTACATACACAGTAAAACACTTTGGGCTAGATTACACAAGTGAAAATAGGTTTATCACAGCTCTTTTCACACATAGAAAGTTGAAAGTAAACACGTTCGCTTAAGCGCAATTGAATTTAAGGCGCATCAGGATAGGGTAACTTCAGAGCTCTGGTTAAGTATTACACGAGACAAAAAAGTTCCACAAAACACATCAAAAAATATTTAAAAGTACAGTTAGACTTATTATAACACATAACATAATTTAGAAAAATTGTGTAATTTTAAACAACTTTCTAATTTTCTTCTTTTATCTAATTTGCTTCATTCTCTTGATATCCTTTGCTGAAAAGCATATCTAGATAGGCCCAGTAGCTGCTGATTGGTGGTTGAACATAGTTGCATTGTGTGATTGGCTCACCTATGTCCATTGCTATTTCTTCAAGAAGGGATATCTAAAGAATGAAGCAAATTAGGTAAAAGAAGTAAATTGGAATGTTGTTTAAAATTGCATTCTCTATCTGAATCATGAAAGAAACAGTTTGGGCTTAATGTCCCTTTAACATAGAGATAAATACATACACACGTCTGTGTCAGTGTGTGTACTCTAATGAAGTACAAAAATCTTTTAGAATTCTATTATTTCATATCCAGTAAAACCATTTAAGCAGTGCATATTTTAAATAAGAGTTGTTTTGTATGCTATTAGGTTTTTATTATTCACACTTAAAGTGAAGGTTAACTTAAGTTTATGCCGATCGAGTATTTTACTTTTTGTACACAATCAATAGGAGTTTAATTCATCATTTTTTATCAATCTTATTATCAAACATGTTATCGGCGCTATAAATAGATTCCCAACGCTTTACATATTCGACGGGTTTTTTTGTTATTTTTTTATTCTTGATCACGTTTTTAGTTTGATCAATTGAAAACCTGGCCGTTTGGCGGCCGTCACCCCACATTCGCATCCTTGGACGGCCCGATTTTCAAATGGACAAGCTAAAAACGTCATCAAGAGTAAAAAAAATAAAAAATAAAAAATATACTGTCTAATTTGTTAAGCGCCGATAACTTGGTTCATAATAAGATTGATAAAAAATGATGAATTAAAATCCTATTGATTGTGTACAATATGTAAAATACTCGATCGTCATGAAGGTAAGTTAAACTTCACTTTAAAGGGACAGTCAAGTCCTAAACAAACTTTAATGTTTCAAATAGGGCATGTAATTTAAAACAACTTTCCAATTTACTTTTATCACCAATTTTGCTTTGTTCTCTTGGTATTGTTAGTTGAAAGTCAAACCTAAGAGGTTCATATGCTAATTTCTTAGACCTTGAAGGCCGCCTCTAATCTAAATGCATTTTGATAGTTTTTCACCACTTGAGGGCATTAGTTCACATGTTTATATAGATAACATTGAGCTCATGCACGTAAATTTACCATGGAGACAGCTCTGATTGGCTAGAATGCAAGTCTGTCAAAAGAACTGAAATAAGGGGGCAGTCTGCTGAGGCTTAGATACAAGGTAATTACAGAGGGAAAAACGTGTATAATTATAACTGTGTTGGTTATGCAAAACTGGGGAATTGGTAATTAAGGGATTATCTATCTTTTAAAACAACAACAATTCTGGGGTTGACTGTCCCTTTAAGTATTTCGTTTACAGGTCTTGTAACAATTGAAGTTGTAATAAAGTTATCTATGTGTAAGCAGTTGCGCTCAGCTATTGTGATACACGCAACACACGTAGTAACCAGTGATGCGGAGATCATGTGACACACTGTCAGGGTTAATGCAAATTAGCCATGCGGCTATGTTTATGCGATCGTGACCTATGTGGCACTGAAGGATATCACAATTGGCTGACACGCAACGGAAGTAATTTGGCTCAAGGGTTTATAAGGTGATTGGGGGATGGGTAGAATACACCACTGTTCAATCTGATGTGTCAGTAAGGACACCGAAACGTTTGGTGACATGGAGTTTTAATTTTTGTAATAAAGGAGAAATTTTATTTGTTTGCTAAATCTGGTGAGTGCTGTGCCTTTTCTGCTGCTGAACTGTATACCTCTACACACGTAGCACCCCGGTGGCTATCAGTTTAAGTGAGTGCACTGATTTTAGATAATACTATATATATACACACAGACATTTAGACATGTACAGTATGTGTATTAATATATATATTATAGTCGTTTGCATTCAAACACCTTGTCATATACCATATATCTTGAACCCTTATAACTTTTTTTAATATCTCTATGTATAATATTATGATAGTGTAAATGTATTTTTTAATGTATTTATTGTGTGTTAAGTGCAACTTTTTATTAAGCCCTATCCCTTTACTCAAGGTCTTCAGTCACTCTAACCCGACGAGCACAAATTCAGTTAGCACGCCACTTGTAATCTAGCCCTAAGGGATTTCATGAATATTATCTTTTAGTAGATGTCCCTGTCCTTGATAAAACTACTTTTGTTTTTTGCTAGTGGAAACGACTTACAAAGTGGTCAGCAAGGCGTGAAATGCGTAAGTTTCACTTATTATAAAAACATTGTTTACACTGGAAAGGATGCTAGAGGATGCTTCTTATTTAATTATACATAGTGGAGACTGTCCAATAATAGAACAAACTACATTTTTCCTAATCAGCATGTTAGAATCTATTTTCTTCTTGTTTCAAAATTATTTTAAACATCTTTTAGCTTAACCCTTTGAGTGCTAACCAATTTCCCACCTGGGTGCTAAGCTGAATTTGAGTGGTTTTTATTTTTTTATTCTTTTAAATATTTTTTTTTTTAACTTTTTAATTATTTTTTCAGATCCCCAAGACTTATACCGTTGGAAAGGTTAGGTGATTACCTTTCCAACGGTGAGTCTTGGGGGCTCTGTAGCTACTTAGATGCCTGAGATACAGGCTTCTAAGTAACATGACCCCATTTCCCTGTACTGTCTATTTGTATTTTGTAAATAGAGTTGCGCAGTGACGTCATCACGTCATTACGTGTGATGTCATCACGCAAAACGTGAAGCCCCGGCGATGCCTGTCACTATGCAGGCCAGATCGCCGGTGTAGGCGCGGGTGGGAGCCCCCAGATCTCCCTCAAGGTGGGAGAGTGCTAGCCGTCATTAGCACTCAAGGGGCACTTTTTTCATTGAAAAAGACAAATAACATGTTTATCAGATGCTTTTTGTATTACATGTCAATGTCCCTTTAACAATTAGCCTGTAAAGTTGCCAAGCTCTTGATATTTTACCAAGAAATATGGTATTGCTATAAATGGGAAGATAATTATTGCATTCCATTCAGTAAATAAAGGGACATAAAACCTAAAATTTTCTTTCACAATTCAGATAGAGCATACCATTTTAAACAAGTTTTGCAACAATGTTATACATTAGCAAGAGCACTAGATGGCAGCATTATTTCCTGTCATGTAGTGCTTCAGGCATGTGCACGCTACCTATCTAGATAGCTCTTCAACAAAGAATTACATGAGAATGAAGCAAAATTTGTTAAAGAAGCAACTTAAAAACTTTTTTAAGATTGTATTTTCTATCTGAATCATAAAAGAAAACATTTGGGTTTCATGTCCCTTTAAAGTACAGATTCTCACTAAGCAAGCAGCATTCCTCTTCAGTTTATCTATGATTTTAAAGGTCACTTCTTATCACATTTCACCAAATATTTTGAGAATGTATTAAAAAATATGTTTTTAAGAGTTGTTGAACGTCTTTTGCATCAAAAAAAAATAATCAATGCACATGCAGTAGATTGTAACCGCACGTCCATGCTTCAAATTCCACTTGTAAAAACGCCATACTGTAATTGTTGGTGACTGTGAGTCCTGATAAATATATGAAACAGTAACCTTCTGCCTGCACAAGAATAAAGAAAATATCTAAACTATGAAAAGAGAATTTCTATAATATTTTAATTGATTACATTTTTTTTATTAAATTGTTACCATAAAAGATATGGAGGCATATTTATTAAATGTCTGTCGGACCTGATCCGACAGTGCGGATCAGGTCCGACAGACATCGCTGAATGCGGAGAGCAATACGCTCTCCGTATTTATCATTGCACCAGCTAGCTCTTGTGAGCTGCTGTTGCCAACGCTGCCCCCCTGCAGACTCGTGGCCAATCAGCCGCCAGCAGGGGGTGTCAAATCAACCAGATCGTACTAGATCAGTTTGAATTCTGGCGATGTCTGTCCGCCTGGCTCAGAGCAGGCGGACAGGGGTTATGGAGCAGCGGTCTTTAGGACCACTGCTTCATAACTGCTGTTTCTGGCGAGCCTGCAGGCTCGCCAGAAACACGGGGCCTCAAGCACCATTCGTAGCTTGATAGATAGGCCCCATTGTGAGAGGTAGCTACTTGACTGTACTAACTAATAAAAAAAAACTTGCCGGCATGGTGGAAAAGTATGCAAAATCTTTGGGCTTGTTTTTAGCTTTATATTGTAATGTAGTGTCCTCTTCTTCACATACAGAACCCTGCACATACAGAACCCTGCACATACAGAACCCTGCACATACAGAACCTGCACATACAGAACCCTGCACATACAGAACCCTGCACATACAGAACCCCAAGCTAAACTTTGCCTTTCTAAATTCTTTGAGGGAGCTTCACAGTAGTTGAAAAGACTTATGAGATAATCTCACCAGACCAGAGAGCTTATGTCTCTCAGGCCCTAATACAATAGACATTACATATTCAAAAGTAATAAGCAGTGAAACAAAAGCTAACATATCATGGTCCAAGTATAACAAAAGGTTTTTTTCAGTCTTAGATTTTTATGGGATTTTATTGCCAATGGTATTGTAAGGGTTAACTACCTTTACCTATGTTAGTTACTGGTCCCTTTAAGTGATCTGCCTATATAAGGTACCTCCTCCAGGCTCTATTGCTGGTTAATTGAGATCCTTCAGTTAGAACTACGCCGCAACAGGTTTTACTGTTGTTGTTAACTATTGAACTAAACTACTCTCTGAGTTGTTCCCTTCTAGCACGTACTGTTATAATTCCGTGGTGTGTAGCGCTCCTACCTTCTCTACCGCTGAAAAGCTTCGGGCAGATTCATCGGCTCTGACACCTACGTCATCAGCTGCAGCCGTGTGCTCCGCTTCTCATCAGACACGCTAACAGCTTCCTGACACGCTGCACGGATTTGATTCCTCTCGTGCTGCACAGCGATGAACCAAACCAGTTGCAGGTCAGAATTTAAACATAATGATAGCACCACATCCTATGCTATTATCTGTACTGTTGGTTTTCACTTTCGTATTACCTCTCTAGAAGTACGGCTGACTGACACTGTCATAACTTAGATCTTTCACTGCTGAGCTATTTTGTCATAGCGTGAGAGTTAAGGCTACTGCTACCTGCCTTTGAGGGAATTTTGTTAACATTTCCTGTGTAAACATAAGGACTCCACTTCTTGGCAAATATTAAAGCACAAGGGTTAACCTAGCATACAAATAACCTGGTTCCCCTTGTGTACCAAATCCTCTTATTTTCCTAGAGGACTCATTTATAAAGTTTAGAGATTCACATTAAACAAACAATTACATTAGGAAACTTTAGTCCCTTACAGTATATAGGGAGTCACCCTCTGCTTATGATCTGGCTTCTTTTTTGTAGGAGGCAACAGATGAAATGAGAACAGTATCTGACTCAACGCAGTGGGTGTAGCAGAAAATTACATACCGTTAGCAGCCCTTACAGCTATTGACAGCAATGTGTAAACTCAAAGTTTGGCAACTCAGTCCAGTTATCCTGCATAGTGGATGAGTGATGATGAATATATACATCCAGGCTTTGATTTGTCAATTCAGTTTGTCCTTTTGACTGTGGATGACAAGAATGTGACAAGAACATGGATGTAGCCAGATTTTTGAAAACTGAATTCCAGAAGCATGATATAAACTTGGACACCTTATCAAGAAAGGTAGACTACATGACCAATAAAGTACTCAATAAATAGTTTGGGACAGTTCTTTATTTGATGGTAGGCCAGGATCATATTGCTCTTAGATGCAAGTTGGTCTACAATAAATGCATTCATAAAGAGAAAGCGTTCTTTTAGCTCTGAAATACCTGGCAAGTCCTCCCCTGAACAATCCTCCCCTGGAAGCTCGGCCGGAAACAGAAGTTATGAAGCAGCCGGTCTAAAGACCGCTGTTCCATAACCTGTCCAACCTGCTCTAGGCGGCAGACAGAATCACCCCCTGCTAGCGACCGATTGGCCGGCAAATCTGCAGGGGGCAGCTTTAACCCAGCAGTTTCAAGAACTGCTGATGCAATGATAAATTGCTGACAGCGTATGCTGTCAGCATTTATCGATGTGCAGCGGACATGATCCCTATATCGGATCATGTCCGCTCACGACCATAGTACATAGACCCCTATATCCCAGGTGTTAGAGAAAATGCTTTAACATTGTGATATATATTATATATATATATATATTATATATATCTATATATAAAGATGTTATATATATGTATATACAGTATATATGTGTGTGTCTATATATTTTGTACTTGGCTATTTATGTATTTATATGTGTATATATGTATTTACAGACACATATATATATACATATAGACACATAAATGCATATGTACACATATATAGAAATATGTATAAGTGCAATTAGAGCCCTTTGCAGTTAAAGGGACATGAAACACAAATGTTTTCTTTCATTATTTAGGTAGAACATACAATTTTAAACAACTTTCCAGCTTACTTCTATCATCAAATGTTTTTAATTCTCTTGGTATCATTTGTTGAAGGAGCAGCAATGCACTACTGGTTTCTAACACAATGGTGAGCCAATGGCAATCGGTATATACAGTTGCAAGAAAAAGTATGTGAACCCTTTGGAATGATATGGATTTCTGCACAAATTGGTCATAAAATGTGATCTGATCATCATCTAAGTCACAACAATAGACAATCACAGTCTGCTTAAACTAATAACACACAAATAATGAATTGTTGCCATGTTTTTATTGAACACACCATATAAACATTCACAGTGCAGGTAGAAAAAGTATGTGAACCCCTAGACTAATGACATCTCCAAGAACTAATTGGAGTGAGATGTCAGCCAACTGGAGTCCAATCAATGACATGAGATTGGAGGTGTTGTTTACAGCTGCCCTGCCCTATAAAACACACACCAGTTCTGGGTTTGCTTTTCACAAGAAGCATTGCCTGATGTGAATGATGCCTCGCACAAAAGAGCTCTCAGAAGACCTACAATTAAGAATTGTTGTCTTGCATAAAGCTGGAAAGGGTTATAAAAGTATCTCCAAAAGCCTTGCTGTTCATCAGTCCACGGTAAGACAAATTGTCTATAAATGGAGAAAGTTCAGCACTGCTGCTACTCTCCCTTGAAGTGGCCGTCCTGTAAAGATGACTGCAAGAGCACAGCGCAGACTGCTCAATGAGGTGAAGAAGAATCCTAGAGTGTCAGCTAAAGACTTACAAAAGTCACTGGCAAATGCTAACATCCCTGTTAGCGAATCTACAATACGTAAAACACTAAACAAGAATGGATTTCATGGGAGAATACCACTGAGTAAGCCACTGCTGTCCAAACAAAACATTGCTGCACGTTTACAGTTTGCACAAGAGCACCTGGATGTTCAACAGCAGTACTGGCAAAATATTCTGTGGACAGATGAAACCAAAGTTGAGTTGTTTGGAAGAAACACACAACACTATGTGTGGCGAAAAAGAGGCACAGCACACCAACATCAAAACCTCATCCCAACGGTGAAGTATGGTGGTGGGGGCATCATGGTTTGGGGCTGCTTTGGTGCGTCAGGGCCTGGACGGATTGCTATCATCAAAGTAAAAATGAATTCCCAAGTTTATCAAGACATTTTGCAGGAGAACTTAAGGCCATCTGTCTACCAGCTGAAGCTCAACAGAAGATGGGTGTTGCAACAGGACAATGACCCAAAGCATAGAAGTAAATCAACAACAGAATGGCTTAAACAGAAGAAAATACGCCTTCTGAAGTGGCCCAGTCAGAGTCCTGACCTCAACCCGATTGAGATGCTGTGGCATGACCTCAAGAAAGCGATTCACACCAGACATCCCAATAATATTGCTGAACTGAAACAGTTCTGTAAAGAATTATTCCTGACCGTTGTGCACGTCTGATCTGCAACTACAGGAAATGTTTGGTTGAAGTTATTGCTGCCAAAGGAGGTTCAACCAGTTATTAAATCCAAGGGTTCACATACTTTTTCCACCTGCACTGTGAATGTTTACATGGTGTGTTCAATAAAAACATGGCAACATTTCATTCTTTGTGTGTTATTAGTTTAAGCAGACTGTGATTGTCTATTGTTGTGACTTAGATGATGATCAGATCACATTTTATGACCAATTTGTGCAGAAATCCATATCATTCCAAAGGGTTCACATACTTTTTCTTGCAACTGTATATGCAGCCACCAATCAGCAGCTAGAACCTAGATTATTTGCTTTTCCTGAGCTTTCCTAGATAAACCTTTCAGCAAAAGATAACAAGAGAAGGAAGCAAATTAAATAATAGACATACATTGGAAAGTTGTTTAAAAGTGTATAATCTATATGAATCATGAAAGAAAATGTTTGGGTTTCAGGTCCCTTTAAGTACCTATTATTATATACCTGTAAATATATATTTATTTATTTTTTTACCAAAGTAGCATCATATATATATATATATATATATATGATATGTATATATATGTGTATATATATATATGTATATTATATATATATATATATATATATATATATATATATATATTATGTATTATATTTATTAATACATAGAACATATTCTGCAATGTGCGGAACATTGGAATGTGAAATATTCATATTTTCATAACGGGTTAGTGCACATGAGAATATGCAATTGGGTTTGCGTGAGAGTGGGGTGTTTCTTTTCCACTTTTTTTCTCCATTGACTTCTATGGGGGAATAGATTACTGCACACGCGATACTGTCAGTTCGGCTTTGCGCCGGGTTAATGTGAGAGATAATATACCAGTGCACTGTTTAATTATAGTGGATATAAAAAGTCTACACACCCCTGTGAAAATGGCAGGTTTCTGTGATGTAAAAAAATGAGATGAAGATAATCATTTCAGAACTTTTTCCACCTTTAATGTGACCTATAAACTACACAACTCAATTGAAAAACAAACTTGAAATCTTTAAGGTGGGAGGGAAGTAAACAAAAAGAAAAAAATAATGTGGTTGCATAAGGGTGCCACACCCTCTTATAACAGGGGATGTAGCTGTGTTCAGAATTAAGCAATCACATTCAAAACCATGTTAAATAGGAGTCAGTACACACCCTGCCATCATTTAAAGTGCCTCTGATTAACCATGAATAAAGTTCAGCTGTTCTAGTAGGTCTTTCCTGACATTCTTGTTAGGTCGCATCCACAGCAAAAGCCATGGCCTCAGAGAGCTTCCAAAGCATCAGAGGGGATCTCATTGTTAAAGGTATCAGTCAGGAGAAGGGGACAAAATAATTCCAAGGCATAGATATACCATGGAACACAGTGAAGACAGTATCATCAAGTGGAGAACATATGGCACAACAGTGACATTAGCAAGAACTGGATGTCCCTCCAAAACTGATGAAAAGACGAGAAGAAAACTGGTCTGGGAGGCTACCAAGAGGCTACAGCAACATTAAAGGAGCTGCAGGAATACCTGGCAAGTACTGGCTGTGTGGTGCATGTGACAACAATCGTCCCGTATTCTTCATATGTTTGGGCTTTGGGTAGACGTGCAAGACTGAACCCTTTCTTAGAAGAAAAACATCCAAGCCCAGCTAAATTTAGCAAAAACACATCTGAAGTCTCCCAAAAGCATGTGAGAAAAGGTGTTATGGTCTGATGAAACCAAGTTTGAACTTTTTGGCAATAATTCCAAAAGATATGTTTGGCACAAAAACAACACTGCATATCACCAAAAGAACATCATACCAACAGTGAAGCATGTGGTGGCAGCATCATGCTTTGGGGCTGTTTTTCTTCAGCTGGAGCTGGGCTAGTAAAGGTAGAGTGGAATTATGAACCGTTTCCAAATACCAGTCAATATTGGCACAAAACCTTCAGGCTTCTGCTAGAAAGGCTGAACATGAAGAGGGAACTGCATCTTTCAGCATGACAACGACCAAAGCACACATCCAAATCAACAAAGGAATGGCTTCACCAGAAGAAGATTAAAGTTTTGGAATGGCCCAGCCAGTGCCCAGACCTGAATCCAATCGAAAATCTGTGGGGTGATCTGAAGATGGCTGTGCACAGGAGATTCCCTCGCAATCTGACAGATTTGGAGTGTTTTTGTAAAGAAGAGTGGGCAAATCGTGCCAAGTCAAGATGTGTCATGCTGATAGACTCATACCCAAAAAGACTGAGTGCTGTAATAAAATCAAAGGTGCTCCCAACAAAGTATTAGTTTAAGGGTGTGCACACTTATGCAACCATATAGTTTTATTTTTTTATTTTTACTTCCCTTCACCTAAAAGATTTCAGTTTGCTTTTTCAATTCAGTTGCATAAGTTTATAGTCATATTAAAGGTGGAAAAAGGTTCTGAAATGATTTATCTTGTCTCATTTTTTAACATGACAGACACCTGCCATTTTAACAGGGGTGTGTAGACTTTTTATATCCACTTGTAGATATTTATATGTATCTATTAAAGCCCTTTGCAGTTAAACACTTTCTCATATACCTTTGAAACCTTATAACTTTTTTTATTAATATTTATACCTATAATTTTTATTAGATAGTGTATATTTGAGTATACATGTATATTTTAATTAGGGTTGCACCGATACCATTTTTTTAAGACCGAGTACAAGTACTGATACTTTTTTTTTAAATACTCGTCGATACAATTACAGAAAATACCAGTGCACTGTTTAATTATGAGGAACAACACTATGGGATAGATTACATTGACTGGTAAGCTTTACCAATGCTCACATTGCATGTCCAACTCCATTAAAGTCTATTGAGTTGGAAATGTGAACAGAGCATTGGTAAAGCTTACATATCAATTGTAATCTAAATCTAGTCCTTTTATTGTAAGATGTGTGTTCATAGGAATTAACTTTTTCTATGAACACTCTTCCTGCAATTATATAAGCTAAGGATGTTCCTCAGAGCTAGATAAGAACTAGCAGTATAACAGGCAATCTAGCAATTATAATAATTTTTCAAAAGTTAGTAGCAAGTTCTTTTTAAGGAACAGAAGCATCTCTGTATGTTCAGCTATACATCTGTTTCTGCTATCAGTAATGTTGTTTGATGCTAAGCTGAACAGTCTTTCACTTTCAGCACTACTGCATGGGGCAGAAAGATAATTTTGGGCAATTTTAGCCAGAGCTGGAAATCTCAGTTTATTAACTGCCCAGTACTTCGGGAGTTTGTCTGAATGGGGTACAGTGATCTCTCTTACAATAATACAATACAACAGCAATTTGTATTGGCAGAACAGAAGTGAACCTTTTTTTATTTGAGTCTCCACTACAGCTTAAAATGAAATGGGAGCATGCAGTTTGAAAAAACTCCACAACATAACATATGGGTAGGAAGTGGGTATCGGTTTAAAGGGCAATAATACCCAAATGTTTAAACACTTGAAAGTGATGCAGCATAGCTGTAAATAGCTGACTAGAAAATATAACCTAAACATCTCTATGTAAAAAATAAAAATAAAGATATTTTACCTCAAAAGTTTCTCAGTAACCACATCCCATTGTAAAGGACTTCTAAGCAGCAAATCAGTATGTCTGTCCTGGGACAGCGGAAGGAGCGAGCTTACGTGCACTCTCATCTTATTTCCCTATTCAGTGTAAGGAAGTTTACAATGAAATCTCATGAGAGTTAAGTGAAATCTCATGAGATCACAGTAAAAGAGTTCATGATCTCAGCACTGTTGATACTGATTAGCTGCTGTTCATTTCTACATTTTTTTTTATCTGCAGCTGGGCAGCAGCTGAGTATAACTTTTTACACAGAACTTACTCTGCTGAGCTGAGGAGATTGTGAGGTAAAATATTTTCCTTTTTTACATAGAGATGCTCAAGTGATATTTTCCTGTCAGTTTTTTACAGTTATACTGCATCAGTTTCAAGTGATTTAGCATATGAGTATTATGTCCCTTTAAGTATCAGTGCATTTACATGAGTACAAGTATACTAATTTCAGTATCTAGTATCGGTGCAACCCTAATTTTAATGTATTTATTTTGTGTTTGGTGCAATTTAACCCTAACCTTTAATGCAAGGCCTTTAGTCGCGCTAACCTGACGAGCGCAAATTTAGTTTGTGCACATGCGGTCGTATTTACTTTGAACTTGTAATACGCGTGCAAGTTAACGCAAAATTTCAATATTTTGAGCTAATGTTAGCTTGCCACTTGTAATCTAGCCCATGATGTCTAAAATGAAGACAAATTGGTTGTGAAACAGCATTCCAATAACTAATGCTATGCAGACTCATGATATATTTGTCAGGGTTTTTCCCTGCTTTGTTTGCCATGTGCTGCTGGCAGTCATTTTACTCACCACTCTTGCTAACTCTGGTGCATAATGTGTGATGCTGCTCATTTCCTGCATGCCCTTTTATGGCCAGACTGGTGTATATCATCCATGTGAGACAGGTTGCAGTCTCAGAATTGTGATGTCATCACTTATTATTTAAAGGGCCTCTGTTCAGTATGCTTTGCCCTTGCATTGTCTCAGACGTGTTTGTGAGAGTTCCTGTTCCTGTGTATTACCTGGCTGTCTGACGTCCCTCCTGGTTCCTGATCCCTGGCTTGTTCCTGACTCTGCTGTTCTCCTTGTTCCTGATTCCGACTCGTCTGACTATTCGCTTTGGCTCCTGACTCGGCTGACTACCAGCTCTGGTTTTGACTCCTGGCTTTTTATTTGACTTGTGGACTTTGTATTATTTTTTGCTATTAATAAAGGTGTGATTATTTTTGCACTTCTCGTCTCAGTCTGATTCCTGGCACCCTGACATTACGCAAGGGCCAAGAATCCTGATGGTGCTAATAATCCACCTTTACCTACCATAATTTCCAGGATGGATGAACAGGATTTCCGCTTGGATCAATTTGCACTAGCCCTGCAAACCCTGCTGACTCACACTGCACATTTGGACCAAAGTGTTCCGCAAGTTATGGCTGCTCCTGTTTCCGCTGCTGCACCTAGTCCTACCAGGGTCTTGATAAAGGTCTCTTTGGGACCGAAACGCGTCGACTGGTAAGCACAATTTCATTTTCTATTGATCTAAAAACAATCTACACCATCATATCTTTCTTTTACAGAAGGATCATCCAGGGATTATAACAAAATATTTGCCAAGAAGATAGAATTTTGGGTTGCAAAACGGCTAGCAAGTACTGACACTGCTATTCAGTATAAAACACTTGGAAAATCACCATAACTATTGCTGTTTGGATTCACTACACTTTAAGGATTATTGTTTTTTCTTAAAGAGACACACTACTTATTACAATTTATTGTTTGATTATTTTTTCTATTACGTTTTCACTGTTGGACTATTTTTAACGGTTGGACTTTTATTTACATTTACAAGTCACTATTTGAACACACAAGAATGTTTTTGTAAATTTTTGGTTTTTCATTTTTCACAGTCTTTGTTCTTTATTCACGTTTTTTGAAGATCAACCTATTTTTTTGACCATTAATAATTTTTGCACACACCTTTTTTGATACAAATTTTTTACCTTGGCATATTGTTGTAACAATATTTTTCACTTGACAATGTGTATGTGTTAAACACACAGTTAAAGGTCTTACTCAGAGCCTTACACATTAGTTACTATTGGCAATATTTAGGAGCATTGCATAAAATCGAGAACATTATTGGTTAGATAATATTATATAACTGACTAATATATTTCACCTATTATGTGTATGTGATAAACACAAAGTTGAATTTTTGTTGTGAGCCTTATACTTAATTTGGAATTTTTTAGGAATATTTTTTAAGAGCAATGTTTGCACAATTTTAAATGCCATATCTGCTATATAATTATTTGTTTTAACTATTCATTTAGCTATTATTGCTGTATATTTGTGTATGTGGTAAACACAAAGTTGAATTTCTGTTGTGAGCCTTATACTAAATTTGGAATTTTTTAGGAATATTTTTAAGAGCAATGTTTGCACAATTTTAAATGCTATATCTGTTACATAACTATTTGTTTTAACTATTCATTTAGCTATTATTGTTGTATAAATGTGATTGTTTATACATGGATCCATGTTTTTAACTTATTTGTGTACTCAATAAATTGTTTATTGTAATCGTTTGATAATATTGCATTTGGTCCAGACCCAGCC
Source organism: Bombina bombina (assembly GCF_027579735.1). NCBI lineage: Eukaryota > Metazoa > Chordata > Amphibia > Anura > Bombinatoridae > Bombina > Bombina bombina. The sequence continues at coordinate 146,882,061 of NC_069508.1, forward strand.
TTCGTATAGTTGGCGCTTTGGTATACCTTATTAGTTTCACCTAGTCCTACCAGGAGCATGTCCAGTTCTGCACCTCTACCTCAGCGATATGGAGGTGATCCTATACAGTGCAGAGGGTTTTTGAACCAGGTGGGCATTTACTTTGAGATGTTGAGATGAGACCTCAGGCGTTTCCCTCTAACAGAGCTAAGGTGGGATTTCTCATCTCGTTACTGTCTGACACAGCTCTTGCCTGGGCTAATCACTTGTGGGAGACTAATAAACCTGTGATTTCAAATGACCCTGAATTTGTGGCCTCCTTTTGAAGGGTATTTGATGTTCCGTCTCGCTCCTCCTCTGCTGCTAAATAACTCATACAAAAAGCACAGCAGCACTATCGCAAAGGAGTCACAGGGCAAAATAAAGTAAAACAAAATTTACCTTTATTGAAACGTGCTAAAAAGTACACAACACCAAACTCCCTGACTAGTTTCGTGCTCAATTGAGCACTTAATCATAGGGTAAGTTTGCTAGGTGTCAGCACACCTTATTTAAAGGGGCAGATACACCTGTAAGTGATTAGATAAAATGACATTCAAACATGCTATTAAAAAAAATATATATACACATATGAATATATATACATTTTTCTCTATCACAAAAAAAACAAAATCTGTTCCTAATTGCATACATAATGTTGGGGAGAAAAATGGGATAATAATATTATAATAATGTGTCAACCTCTGATTGAATTACTAAATCTATGCACATAAATAAACAAACATCTTTTCCATGCACAAAAATAAACAGGCATATTTTCTCATCGTTTCTCAAATGCTCTGCCATAAGCAATTAAAGGCACACAAATAATATATATATGTACAGGGAGTGCAGAATTATTAGGCAAGTTGTATTTTTGAGGATTAATTTTATTATTGAACAACAACCATGTTTTCAATGAAACCAAAAAACTCATTAATATCAAAGCTGAATAGTTTTGGAAGTAGTTTTTAGTTTGTTTTTAGTTATAGCTATTTTAGGGGGATATCTGTGTGTGCAGGTGACTATTACTGTGCATAATTATTAGGCAACTTAACAAAAAACAAATATATACCCATTTCAATTATTTATTTTTACCAGTGAAACCAATATAACATCTCAACATTCACAAATATACATTTCTGACATTCAAAAAACAAAACAAAAAACAAAACAGTGACCAATATAGCCACCTTTCTTTGCAAGGACACTCAAAAGCCTGCCATCCATGGATTCTGTCAGTGTTTTGATCTGTTCACCATCAACATTGCGTGCAGCAGCAACCACAGCCTCCCAGACACTGTTCAGAGAGGTGTACTGTTTTCCCTCCTTGTAAATCTCACATTTGATGATGGACCACAGGTTCTCAATGGGGTTCAGATCAGGTGAACAAGGAGGCCATGTCATTAGATTTTCTTCTTTTATACCCTTTCTTGCAGGCCACGCTGTGGAGTACTTGGACGCGTGTGATGGAGCATTGTCCTGCATGAAAATCATGTTTTTCTTGAAGGATGCAGACTTCTTCCTGTTACCACTGCTTGAAGAAGGTGTCTTCCAGAAACTGGCAGGTAGACTGGGAGTTGAGCTTACTCCATCCTCAACCCGAAAAGGCCCCACAAGCTCATCTTTGATGATACCAAGCCCAACCAGTACTCCACCTCCACCTTGCTGGCGTCTGAGTCGGACTGGAGCTCTCTGCCCTTACCAATCCAGCCACGGGCCCAATCCATCTGCCCATCAAGACTCACTCTCATTTCATCAGTCCATAAAACCTTAGAAAAATCAGGTCTTGAGATATTTCTTGGCCCAGTCTTGACGTTTCAGCTTGTGTGTCTTGTACAGTGGTGTGGTCGTCTTTCAGCCTTTCTTACCTTGGCCATGTCTCTGAGTATTGCACACCCCTTGTGCTTTTGGGCACTCCAGTGATGTTGCAGCTCTGAAATATGGCCAAACTGGTGGCAAGTGGCATCTTGGCAGCTGCACGCTTGACTTTTCTCAGTTCATGAGCGGTTTATTTGCGCCTTGGTTTTTCCACACGCTTCTTGCGACCCTTGTACTATTTTGAATGAAATGCTTGATTGTTCGATGATCACGCTTCAGAAGCTTTGCAATTTAAAGAGTGCTGCATCCCTCTGCAAGATATCTCACTATTTTTGACTTTTCTGAGCCTGTCAAGTCCTTCTTTTGACCCATTTTGCCAAAGGAAAGGAAGTTGCCTAATAATTATGCACACCTGATATAGGGTGTTGATTGTCATTAGACCACACCCCTTCTCATTACAGAGATGCACATCACCTAATATGCTTAATTGGTAGTAGACTTTCGAGCCTAAACAGCTTGGAGTAAGACAACATGCATAAAGAGGATGATGTGGTCAAAATACTAATTTGCCTAATAATTCTGCACTCCCTGTATAAATGTATGAAATAGAGATATCCTTAATAGGATCACATAATGTGACACCACAAAATAGGGAAATGAGAAAACAAAAAACACACACAATTAAAAATACAGAGCTATAATCCTAACATTAGTGTTAATGGAACTTATTGACACAAAATTCCTCACAAAATTACTATTGTGCAAAATTACAAAAAGTTGCAAGATTATATATAAAAAAAGAGGGGCCTGTATTATAAATGCAAACAAAATTATATGTGTGACTGTCACATTTCCCAGATGTCAACATATTAAAGATAATATATTTTCATTAATGTTAGACAAACAAACAATGGTAATGACTTCAATAAATGAAATCTCCATTGTAAATAATATGATACAGACGTTCATCTCCATCAAAGAAAATATATATTTACGTATAGTTTTTTAAAGAATTACTCTGTAATGATCAAAATTGAAACCAACTATTACACTATATACTTTGAAACTACAAAACTTATTTACATTCCATAAGTGTGGTAATTAGTGATGTTGCGAACCTAAAATTTGCGAACTTCCACAAAAGTTTGCGAACCGGCGAACCGGGCGAACCGCTATAGACTTCAATAGGCAGGCGAATTTTAAAACCCACAGGGGACTCTTTCTGGCCACAAAAGTGATGGAAAAGTTGTTTCAAGGGGACTAACACCTGGACTGTGGTATGCCGGAGGGGGATCCATGGCAAACACCCATGGAAAATTACATAGTTAATGCAGAGTCTGGTTTTAATCCAAAAAGGGCATAAATCACCTAACATTCCTAAATTGTTTGGAATACACGTGCTTTAAAACATCAGGTATGATGTTGTATCGTTCAGGTAGTGTAAGGGTTTTTTTTTGTTGAAATGTACACTACTGTTTTAGCAGATATGACTTGCACTGGTGTGACACTGTGCCCTGGCAGGACCTGGAACGCACACGTGTGAGGGAAACTGACTGCTATTATTTCAAAGTAAAAAAAGTTTTTTTTTTTTTTAAAATGTATGTACACTACTGTTTTAGCAGATATGACTTGTACTGGTGTGACACGTGTGCCCTGGCAGGACCTGGAACGCACACATGTGACGGGAAACTGACTGCTATTATTTCACAGTAAAAAAAAGTTTGTTTTTTTTTTAAATTGTATGTACACTACTGTTTTAGAGCAGATATGACTTGTACTGGTGTGACACTGTGCCCTGGCAGGACCTGGAACACACACTGTGGAGGGAAACTGACTGCTATTATTTCACAGTAAAAAAAGGTTGTTTTGTTTTTTTTAAATGTACACTACTGTTTTAGCAGATATGACTTGCACTGGTGTCACACTGTGCCCTGGCAGGACCTGAAACGCACACGTGTGAAGGAAACTGACTGTTATTATTTAAAATTAAAAAAGTTTTTTTTTTTTTTTTAAATGTACACTACTGTTTTAGCAGATATGACTTGCACTGGGGTCACACTGTGCCCTGGCAGGACCTCAAACGCCCACGTGTGAAGGAAAATGACTGCTATTATTTCAAATTAAAAAAAGTTTTTATTTTATTTTAAATGTACACTACTTTTTTTAGCAGATATGACTTGCACTGGTGTCACACTGTGCCCTGGCAGGACCTCAAACGCACACGGTGTGAAGGAAAATGACTGCTATTATTTCAAATTAAAAAAAGTTTTTTTTTTTTTATTTTTTAAATGTACAGTACTGTTACACCAGAGATAAGTGGTGGCACTGGGGCAAGTGGGCACAGTATATGCTGTGAGCCTGAGCTGGCAGGCAGGCTGCAATTAGATTACACAGGAAAAAAAAAAAAAAAAGCAGGACTGATGTTCTAGCCCTAAAAAGGGCTTTTTGGGGTGCTGTCCTTACAGCAGAGATCAGATGAGTCCTTCAGGACTGTAGTGGACACTGAATACACTAGCCTAGCTATCGATTTCCCTATTAAATCAGCAGCAGCTACACTGTCCCTCCTCTCACTAAGAATGCAGGCTCCGAATGAATCTAAAATGGATGCTGTCCAGGAGGTGGGAGGGTATGGGAGGGAGTGTCTGCTGCTGATTGGCTGGAATGTGTCTTGTAACTGTGAGCTACAGGGTCAAAGTTTACTCAATGATGACGAATAGGGGGCGGATCGAACATCGCATATGTTCGCCGTCCGCTTGCGAGACGCGAACATGCTATGTTTGCTGCGAACTATTCGTGGCAGAACTGTTCGCGACATCACTAGTGGTAATATGTATATATGTTTATGACCAGACCAATATGACTATAATGTATACTCAACAAAGGAATTACTCAACAAAGTAACTCATGTCCCATTCACGATTCAAACCCAGGGGCCGTGATGGTTCTAAGTTTATAAATCCAATATAATTCTTGTTTTAGCAATAATTTGCACCTATTACCTCCCCTGGGTGGGAACATGATACGATCAATTACTTGGACTTTCATAAATTCACATGCACATGCAGAGAAAATGTTAACACTAATCAGTGATAACTTTTACTAGAAGCATTTTTGCTAATACAAGTATATTGTAAATATGTTTCTATTCAAAGATGTAATAAATCTATGTGCATTTAAATTTTGACTGGAATGTCCCTTTAACTTTAATCTAATTTAATTTAATCAATTTATTACAATATTTGAAATTGATGTGCAGCAGTATTAAATATTCTATGAAGTATGTATCGATTACTATTGAAATATACATATGTCGGGCTGGTTTGCCTTCGTATTAGTTCATCTACCATGAGTTTGTATATTGCCACACATTGTGTTGAAACCTGGTAATGCATGATGTTAACAAACTAATTACTGTCGGCTAGATTTGGAGTTTTGCGTTAGAAGGGGTGCGTTAGCTACGCGCGCTTTTTTTTTCCCGCACCTTTTAAATACCGCTGGTATTTAGAGTTCACAGAAGGGCTGCGTTAGGCTCCAAAAAGGGAGCAAAGAGCATAATTTACCGCACTTGCAACTCTAAATACCAGCGGTGCTTACGGACCGCGGCCAGCTTAAAAAACCTGCTCGTGCACGATTCCCCCATAGGAAACAATGGGGCAGTTTGAGCTGAAAAAAAGCCTAACACCTGCAAAAAAGCAGCGTTCAGCTCCTAACGCAGCCCCATTGTTTCCTATGGGGAAACACTCCCTAAGTCTGCACCTAACACCCCTAACATGTACCCTGAGTCTAAACACCCCTAACCTTACACTTATTAACCCCTAATCTGCCGCCCCCGCTATCGCTGACCCCTGCATTACACTTTTAAACCCCTAATCTGCCGCTCCGTACACCGCCGCAACCTACGTTATCCCTATGTACCCCTAATCTGCTGCCCCTAACACCGCTGACCCCTATATTATATTTATTAACCCCTAATCTGCCGCACCCAACGTCGCCGCTACCTTACCTACACTTGTTAACCCCTAATCTGCCACCCCCGCTATCGCTGACCCCTGCATTACACTTCTAACCCCTAATCTGCCGCTCCGTACACCGCCGCAACCTACGTTATCCCTATGTACCCCTAATCTGCTGCCCCTAACACAGCCGACCCCTATATTATATTTATTAACCCCTAATCTGCCGCACCCAATGTCGCCGCTACCTTACCTACACTTATTAACCCCTAATCTGCCGACTGGAACTCACCGCTACTCTAATAAATGGATTAACCCCTAAAGCTAAGTCTAACCCTAACACTAACACCCCCCTAAGTTAAATATAATTTAATTCTAACGAAATAAAATAAATCTTATTAACTAAAGTATTCCTATTTAAAGCTAAATACTTACCTGTAAAATAAACCCTAATATAGCTACAATATAAATTATAATTATATTGTAGCTATTTTAGGATTAATATTTATTTTACAGGCAACTTTGTATTTATTTTAAACCAGGTACAATAGCTATTAAATAGTTAATAACTATTTAATAGTTACCTAGTAAAATAATTACAAAATTACCTGTAAAATAAATCCTAACCTAAGTTACAATTAAACCTAACACTACACTATCAAATAAATTAATTAAATAAAATACCTACAAATAAATACAATTAAAATAAACTAACTAAAGTACAAAAAATAAAAAAAGAACTAAGTTTCAAACAATAAAAAAATAATTTACAAACATTAGAAAAATATTACAACAATTTTAAGCTAATTACACCTACTCTAAGCCCCCTAATAAATAACAAAGCCCCCAAAATAAAAAATGCCCTACCCCTATTCTAAAATACAAATAGAAAAGCTCTTTTACCTTACCAGCCCTTAAAAGGGCCTTTTTGCGGGGCATGCCCCAAAGAATTCTGCTCTTTTGCCTGTAAAAAAAAAACATACAATACCCCCCCAACATTACAACCCACCACCCACATACCCCTAATCTAACCCAAACCCCCCTTAAATAATCCTAACACTAAGCCCCCTGAAGATCTTCCTACCTTGTCTTCACCACACCGGGTATCACGATCCGTCCAGAGGAGGCTCCGAAGTCTTCATCCAAGCCCAAGCGGGGGCTGAAGAGGTCCATCATCGGGCTGAAGTCTTGATCCAAGCGGGCGCTGAAGAGGTCCATCATCGGGCTGAAGAGGTCCATCATCGGGCTGAAGTCTTGATCCAAGCGGGTGCTGAAGAGGTCCATCATCGGGCTGAAGTCTTGATCCAAACGGGGCGCTGAAGAGGTCCATCATCCGGCTGAAGTCTTCTATCAAGCGGCATCTTCAATCTTCTTGCTTCCGGATCCATCTTCATCCCGCCGAGCGGAACATCCATCCTGGCCGACGACTTCCCGACAAATGACGGTTCCTTTTACGGGACGTCATCCAAGATGGTGTCCCTCGAATTCCGATTGGCTGATAGGATTCTATCAGCCAATTGGAATTAAGGTAGGAAAATTTCTGGTTGGCTGATGGAATCAGCCAATCAGATTCAAGTTCAATCCGATTGGCTGATTGGATGAGCCAATCGGATTGAACTTGAAATCTGATTGGTTGATTCCATCAGCCAATCAGAATTTTCCTACCTTAATTCCAATTGGCTGATAGAATCCTATCAGCCAATCATAATTCGAGGGACGCCATCTTGGATGACGTCCCTTAAAGGAACCGTCATTCGTCGGGAAGTCGTCGGCCAGGATGGATGTTTCGCATCGGCGGGGATGAAGATGGATCCGGAAGCAAGAAGATTGAAGATGCTGCTTGATAGAAGACTTCAGCCCGATGATGGACCTCTTCAGCGCCCGCTTGGATCAAGACTTCAGCCCGATGATGGACCTCTTCAGCCCCCGCTTGGGCTTGGATGAAGACTTCGGAGCCTCCTCTGGACGGATCGGTGATACCCGGCGTGGTGAAGACAAGGTAGGAAGATCTTCAGGGGCTTAGTGTTAGGTTTATTTAAGGGGGGTTTGGGTTAGATTAGGGGTATGTGGGTGGTGGGTTGTAATGTTGGGGGGGGGGGTATTGTATTGTTTTTTTTTACAGGCAAAAGAGCAGAATTCTTTGGGGCATGCCCCGCAAAAGGCCCTTTTAAGGGCTGGTAAGGTAAAAGAGCTTTTCTATTTGTATTTTAGAATAGGGTAGGGCATTTTTTTATTTTGGGGGGCTTTGTTATTTTATTATGGGACTTGGAGTAGGTGTAATTAGCTTAAAATTGTTGTAATATTTTTCTAATGTTTGTAAATTATTTTTTTATTGTTTGTAACTTAGTTCTTTTTTTATTTTTTGTACTTTAGTTAGTTTATTTAATTGTATTTATTTGTGGGTATTTTATTTAATTAATTTAATGATAGTGTAGTGTTAGGTTTAATTGTAACTTAGGTTAGGATTTATTTTACAGGTAATTTTGTAATTATTTTAACTAGGTAACTATTAAATAGTTATTAACTATTTAATGGCTATTGTACCTAGTTAAAATAAATACAAAGTTGCCTGTAAAATAAATATGAATCCTAAAATAGCTACAATATAATTATAATTTATATTGTAGCTATATTAGGGTTTATTTTACAGGTAAGTATTTAGCTTTAAATAGGAATACTTTAGTTAATAAGATTTATTTTATTCGTTAGATAAAAATTATATTTAACTTAGGGGGGTGTTAGGGTTAGACTTAGCTTTAGGGGTTAATCCATTTATTATAGTAGCGGCGAGGTCCGGTCGGCAGATTAGGGGTTAATAATTGAAGTTAGGTGTCGGCGATGTTAGGGGGGGCAGATTAGGGGTTAATAATATTTATTATAGGGTTTTTGAGTCGGGAGTGGGCGGTTTAGGGGTTAATACATTTATTATAGTGGCGGCGAGGTCCGGTCGGAAGATTAGGGGTTAATATTTGTAGGTAAGGTAGCAGCGACGTTGGGGGGCAGATTAGGGGTTAATAAATATTATGTAGGGGTCGGCAATGTTAGGGGCAGCAGATTAGGGGTACATAGGGATAATGTAGGTTGCGGCGGTGTGCGGTCGGCAGATTAGGGGTTAAAAAAAATTATTAGAGTGGCGGCGATGTGGGGGGACCTCGGGTTAGGGGTACATAGGTAGTTTATGGGTGTTAGTGTACTTTAGAGCACAGTAGTTAAGAGCTTTATGAACCGGCGTTAGCCCAAAAAAGCTCTTAACTCCTGGCTTTCTCTGCGGCTGGAGTTTTAGAGTTCTAACGCTCACTTCAGCCAAGACTCTCAATACCAGCGTTAGAACGATCCCATTGAAAAGATAGGATACGCAAATGGCGTAGGGGGATCTGCGGTATGGAAAAGTCGCGGCTGCAAAGTGAGCGTTAGACCCTTTCCTGACTGACTCTAAATACCAGCGGTAGCCCAAAACCAGCGTTAGTAGCCCCTAACGCTGGTTTTGATGGCTAACGCAAAACTCTAAATCTAGGCGTGTGTTTGTTACATTATTCATTGGTATTATTAAGTATTCAAACCATTCTTATACTATGTATATTCAGGCTTATATTTTGTATTTATGCTTATTACTGTATATATATATATATATATATATATATATATATATATATATATTATATATATATATATTATTTTTTTTTTTTTTGCAACACCTATAAGTATCAGTGTTACTTTTCGCTTGCATTGTTTTATACCTATCTCCTATATTGTATATAAATATATCTTTTGACACTATACAGTTATAAGATATTGTTGAGTTATATTGTCTTATACATACATATATATATATGTTTTTCTGCATTATCCATTATACTCTAATGCAGTGCTTCCAAACGGTGTGTCGTGACACATTAGTGTGTCGGCAGCAGTGAGTAGGTGTGTCCCAGCTTCAGCCACTATTTTTTTTTAATTAAAATTTATGGGGGTTTCTGACTTTCCACCTGGCCTGCCTATGCATATCACGTGGTTGAACACGTGATTGATACCTAGTGGGTCACAGATCATCTAAACCTATTGGTGCAGCTCAGCGGGAACTGAAACTATTCCCATTGGCGACACATTAGCTCCTGACTGCACGTTGTAGTCTCCTCAATCCACTCGCAACTACATGTGTAGTCAGTGAGTGGGACTGCAGTGTGTTTGCAGAGCGGGCAGTAGTCGGTCGGACTCGCAGAGGGCGGCAGCTTAAACGCTGAGCTGAAGTCAGAAGTCAAAGTGTTTTTTTGCAGCTAGCTCCCAGTAGTTCATTGCTGCTCCTGCTCTTGAGTTATGGATAGGAAGTGGAATCTTAAAAATGCTTGATGATGAAATGCAAGTGTCTTTATCTAATATTCCACCAAATATTCAGAAACTGTGTTTATCCCATCAACCTCATACAACCCATTAAAATAGTAAGTAGCTATTGGTGTTGTTAAACTTTTTTTAATTCTTTCACATACATACTGTTACTTGTAAATACATTTTGTTATTATATCATTTATGTATGTGTCCGTATCTCTTAAAACAAGTTTGTTTAACCTCCTGTTTGCTAGTACAACTGAATTACTGTGTCGTGAAATGATGTAGGTCTACAAAGTGTGTCACCAACATGAAAAGTTTGAAAGCTCTGCTCTAATGTTTTACTGTGTATATTCAGATAACTAATTGGTTAATAGGGGTGTGTCTAGCACCAACCAATGACCATTGTGGACTAATCCTTTTTAAATGGCACTCACCGGTGCCTTTCCAGGTTTATGAGTACGGCCCTAGGCAAAATGCGTAAAAACCCTTTTTTCTTGTGTGAACCATGTCATTATTTTAATGTTATTACAATAAAGCCGCTTTTTAAATTTATCGGATGTTTGGGATTACTATCTTCTTTTTTTGGATTTACTTTTCATAAAGACTCACTCAGTTTATTAGACAAGCCACCATGTTTTTAATTCTTTGGTTAGCATCATTCTCCGCCTAGGGCACCAATGATTTCTAGTAACCCTGTGATTGTGTTACCTGTTCATGTATCTAATCATGTATCTAATTACCTCAATAAAAATATATTTTGCAAAAATAAAATATATATATATATGGTTTTGACAGGTAAATAAAAAAAACAAGGCTCTATTTATGTTTAAATGGAGTAATAGCAAAAATGCAAAAAATTCTCTGTTTTTTGGGGCAAGTTTTTGTCTGAAAGTCCTGGTAGTGAGGGGTTAATATCAATTTACAATTGGTAGCACAAGCTACATTTATTAATTAAGATACAGAGATTGGGGTGAATATAAACTGGGGCAAATATATAAATACCCCAGGAAACTATTAACTGGGGTGAATATATAATACCCCGGGTAACTATTGACCGGGTGAATATACAAATTCTGTGGTGAATATGTAAATTCCCAGGTAATATAAACTGGGAAAAACATATAAATACCTGGACAAATATATCAATACCCCAGGTTAAATACACAAATACACAGGTAATTATATAAATGTCTGAGTAAATATATAAATACCCGGATGCATACTTAAATACCTGGGTGAATATAAAAATGTCCGCTTAAATATATAAATTCTCGAATATTGGGAAGTGTGAGATGGGAGGGTAATCTATACACTAAAGCTAAAATTTAACCTTTTAAGCTACTTAATTAACCCTGTGACTGCTGGGAATAATAGAAGTGTGGTGCGCAGCTGCATTTAGCAGCCTTCTAATTACCAAAAAGCAATGGCAAAGCCATATATGTCTGATATTTCTGACAGAGAAATCACAGAGAAACTTTTACAACCATTTGCTCCATGATTGCACAAGCAGTATGTAAATAATTATAGTGAGAAACCTAAAGTTTGTGAAAAAAAATTAACAATTTTTTTTATTTGATTGCATTTGGCGGTGAAATGGTGGCATGAAATATACCAAAATCATATACCAATCAATTGGTTGTCTACTTTAAAACATATATATAGTTTTTACATATGTTTGGAAGGGTAAAAAACCCAGAACCTGTTTTTGTTCCCCTACCCTTCTGATATACTCTAACACCATCAACCCGTGAGCTGCCTAGTCCACAACGTCCCACCTCCTGCCTTTTGATATATTTTTGGTATATTTGTCACCTAGCTAATTCCTACGATAACCACACATCTACATATAGTCTTACAAAGGTCAATTGAAACCGGGGGACTAGCCTTAGCAAATATCATTCTCTACTATAACACAGCCAGACTCTCCCACCTGATGGGGCTGGAATATCCAAGATAACACCCCCCAATTGGTATGAGGTCAAGAGTGCATTCCTCCCAACAGGCTTGAAACTATCTGTCCTTCCCAGGATCCCCTCACATCATAGGAGGGGAACTTAGGTTAGCCCACCACATAATTCAGGATACTCGTAAGTTTTGGGACACCTTGTGAGGCACGGTCTTGAGGTATCTCTCCATCCTTCCCCTGCCAAAACCTTGGCCAGCGCCCTCCCTGACTCTCATACTGAAGCCTGGCTGAATGTTCATTTCTCTTGCATCACAGACTTCTACGATCACAAGAATTGGTTGACCCATGCCCCATTAAGTTTCAGATACCTACCCGTCTCTGATTCGAGGCCTTTCGTCTAAGCTGTCTCTTTAGGTCATGGGGTTAACCTAAATCCAATTTAAGGGAATTAACGAATTGGGAACAGAAATGGACCCGAGACAACATAGTAAAAGGAGCTTTATCATACCACTATAGACTGTTCCTCATGCCCCATAGCCATCATAAAATTGCACAACATGTCTCCTGGGAAAGAGACTTTGATTTCACGGCGGACACTGATTCTTTGTATAGGGAGATCCTCTGGGAACTTCATTATAAAATATTAGCCATATGGCACTTAGTTCAAGCCACAAGATTTTTAATAGCCATTGACCCCTATACTGGCATGACTGCGGGCAAACAGGTACTACCGCCCATGTTTTGTGGCATTCCCCCAAAATTCAGCCCATCTGGTCCAAATTATTTGCCATCCTTAACCAAATTCACATAGCAATCCCCGTCAGACCAGAAGATTGCCTCCTTTATTTAGGCCTTTCAAATTTAACCCCTGCCCATAAAACGCTCTTAATCTAACTCCTGATGGCCACTAAATTGGCAATTGTCAGAACCTGGAAGAGTAGAGACCCTCCAGCTTTTCATCAGGTCATCTCCACCGTACAATATATTAAACATATGGAGTCCTATCCTTATAGGGCTCTCGACAAAGTTGACTTCTACGTAGAGAGAGATCTTGGACGTTCTGGACCGATGTAGTATTCCTGGACTGAAGCTCCTAGGTACGACCCATCAGACCTTGTCTCCTTGCTTTTCCTCTCTCCCTTGTGTTTTTTTTCCCCTACCCTTCTGATATACACCATCTACCCTGTGAGCTGCTAGTCCACAACTTCCCACCTCCTGCCTTTTTTGATATCACGTATATTTGCCACCTACCTAACTCCTACGATAACCACACATCTCGTATAGAAATTGAGGTCTAACATATCACTTACAGGAACCCGGCCTCTAGGCTAAGATCTCTGCCATCAGCATTTAGCCTGTACTACTTTTCATAAAGACTGACTCTGTTTAATAGTACAATTAAAAACGTGGTGGCTTATCGAATTATACTGATAATAGTGCCTGCAGCAAACAGCTTTTCTTAAAACATAAAACTTGTGGGCAGTTTGAAGTATAAAACAGTGGGGGGAGTTAGAAACACAAATACACAGTACTTAATAAGCATTTTATTTAAAGGGACACTAAACCCAAACATTTTCTTTCATGATTCCGGTAGAGAGTACAATTTTAAACAGCTTTCCAATTTAGTTATATTATTTAATTTGCTTCATTCTTTAGATATTCTTTGCTAAAGAAATAGCAATGCGCATGGGTGAGCCAATCACACGCAGCATCTATGTGCAGCCACCAATCAGCAGCAGCTACTAAGCCTATCTAGATATGCTTTTCAGCAAAGAATATCAAGAGAATGAAGCAAAATAGATTATAGAAGTAAATTAGAAAGTTGTTTAACCCCTTAACGACCAAGGACGTACGCCACACGTCCTCAAAAAAATACAGTTAATGACCGAGGACGTGTGGCGTACGTCCTTGGTCTGGAAAGCAGCTGGAAGCGATCCTGCTCGCTTCCAGCTGCTTTCCGGTTATTGCAGTGATGCTCTCAACATCGAGGCATCCTGCAATAACCCCCCTTGGCCATCCGATGCAGAGAGCGCCACTCTGTGGCCCTCTCTGTACCGGACATCGATGGCCGGTTTCGTTGGTGGGTGGGAGCCAGTCTGGGAGGCGGGTGGGGCGGCCATCGATGGGCCGTATGATGTGGAGGGGGGCGGGATCGTGGGCGGGAACGCCGGGTGTCGCGCGGCGGGGGTAGGAAGCGGGTGGGAACTGCTACACTACAGAAAAATGATGGGAGAAAAAGTGGCAGTGATTGCCAAATATATTTAAATATATGGAGATCTGAGAGATCTGGGAGGGGTGGTGGGTTGGTCTTTTGGGGGGGGGCAAGCTACACTACAGAAAATTATTTAAAAAAAAATAATAAAACATGTTTATACTATAAACTGGGTACTGGCAGACAGCTGCCAGTACCAAAGATGGCTAGCTGTTTGGGGGGTAAGGGGGGATCCTCCAGAGCAGCATATGTAAATATGCCTTTTTTTAATTTATTTTTTATCAAGGATAGCTTTTTTTTTTAGTACTGGCAGACTTTCTGCCAGTACTTAACATGGCGGGGACAATTGTGGGGTGGGGAGGGAAGAGAGCTGTTTGGGAGGGATCAGGGGGTGTAATATGTCAGGTGGGAGGCTGATCTCTACACTAAAGCTAAAATTAACCCTGCAAGCTCCCTACATGCTACCTAATTAACCCCTTCACTGCTAGCCATAATACACGTGTGATGCGCAGCGGCATTTAGCGGCCTTCTAATTACCAAAAAGCAACGCCAAAGCCATGTATGTCTGCTATTTCTCAACAAAGGGGATCCCAGAGAAGCATTTACAACCATTTGTGCCATAATTGCACAAGCTGTTTGTAAATTATTTCAGTGAGAAACCTAAAATTGTGAAAAATTTTACTTTTTTTTTTTATTTAATCGCATTTGGCGTTGAAATGGTGGCATGAAATATACCAAAATGGGCCTAGATCAATACTTAGGGTTGTTTACTACACTACAATAAAGCTAAAATGAACCCTACAAGCTCCCTACATGCTCCCTAATTAACCCCTTCATTGCTGGGCATAATACACGTGTGGTGCGCGAGTGGCATTTAGCGGCCTTCTAATTACCAAAAAGCAACACCAAATCCATATATGTCTGCTATTTATGAAAAAAGGGGATTCCAGAGAAGCATTTTACAACCATTTGTGCCATAATTGCACGAGCTGTTTGTAAATAAATTCAGTGAGAAACCTAAAGTTTGTAACAAAAATGTGTGAAAAAGTGAACAATTTTTTTTATTTGATCGCATTTGGCGGTGAAATGGTGGCATGAAATATACCAAAATGGGCCTAGATCAATACCTTTGGGATGTCTTCTAAAAAAAAATATATACATGTCAAGGGATATTCAGGGATTCCCTGGAAGATATCAGTGTTCCAATGTAACAAGCGCTAAGTTTGAAAAAAAGTGGTTTGGAAATAGCAAAGTGCTTCTTGTATTTATTGCCCTATAACTTGCAAAAAAAGCAAAGAACATGTAAACATTGGGTATTTCTAAACTCAGGACAAAATTTGGAAAACTATTTAGCATGAGTGTTTTTTGGTGGTTGCAGATGTGTAACAGATTTTGGGGGTCAAAGTTAGAAAAAGTGTGTTTTTTTCAATTTTTTCCTCATATTTTATATTTTTTTTTATAGTAAATTATAAGATATGATGAAAATAATGGTATCTTTAGAAAGTCCATTTAAGGCGAGAAAAACGGTATATTATATGTGTGGGTACAGTAAATGAGTAAGAGGAAAATTACAGCTAAACACAAACACTGCAGAAATGTAAAAATAGCCTTGGTCCCAAACGGACAGAAAATGGAAAAGTGCTGTGGTCATTAAGGGGTTAAAATTGCATACTCTTTCTAAATCATGAAAGAAAAAAATTGGGTTTCATGTTTCTATAAGTTAAGATGCATATGCTGTGTATATACAGTATATACATGACTAAATCTAATACATTTATACTCTAACTAATAAATATGTTTCTTCAGTCACAGCAGCTCACACAGATGTGATCCTCTAAGTATACTGTATGTAATATAGCTGTGTGTGTCACGTGGGTCTGCATCATGAGCATGTGACTTCTGTGCCCCTGCCTTCAATATGGTTGCTTACATAGGAGAATCCAGCAGTGGATCAGTGCTGTACTTTAAAACAAACTCCTTCAACAGTTTGGGGTAAGAGGAGCATATAAAATGGACAGCAGTGAATATTTTGTTTTTTATTAAGAAAGCCTGGAATAATAGAGACCTCCAGCTTTTCATCAGGCTATCTTCACCCTACAATATGTTAAACAAAAATGCTAAAAATTCTCCAGTATTTTGGGTAAGTTGTTGTCTGAAATTTCAGTTGATAGCACAAGCAACCATTAATTAAGATACAGAGATTGGGCTGAATATAAACACCCCGTGAATATAAAACTGGGAAAACATCTGAAAACCCTGATAAATATATAAATACTCTGTGAATAAAATCTTTAACGGTCAGAAATATGTAACTTTTGTCTGGAGAGCTCTTAAATCTAAATAAATACCCGGATAAATATATAAATATCCAAACGATAATTTTTTTTCCCCTGGCTAAATATATAAATATACAAATAATGTTTGTCAGATGCGCCTCCTATTCAGAATATTAATTATATATACACTATAAGATAAAATGCAAAAAGTGCATATATATAAGTGAATAAACAGATATATTCCGTGCTATCTATACAAAAAAGTGATACCTGCGGTATAGTGATAAAAACTTACAGTATTAACTGCAACAATAAAACACAAAGTATACGTGAATATTTATATGAAAAGAATATATATATAGAGTCAAATGATATCCTATTCGTTGTACCAAATAAAACCTTAAAAGTCCACTGGTAAAGTCACTGTTATTCGTATTGTGGCTGCAAAATCTTCTTCCAAAACTTGAAGGCAGTTCAAGCAAAACAGGTCTGTAGAAAGGATGAAAAAGAAGAAGGCGCCACCATAGTGTGTATCAGCATACAAAAAAACACTCCCCACGCACAGTAAAGCAATTGATAAGTGCCACAAGAGCCTTCTGGAGCATTCACAGCTGTCTCTCGTAGCACAGTTTATCTCCTCTTAAACACAGCAACTCCCTTGTTGGTAATCAGCGTGCAGGGTCCCGTGTCTGCCTTGTCTTTTGGATCTACACCTGAGGAAGCGGTTTGGGGGCCGGGAAAACGCATTGTGGCAATTATTTGTTTTAATAAACATTGTTTTTATACTTTTATACATCACGGCTTGAGAATTCATTGCAGTACACCTCCCCGGGGAGCCCTGCTGTTATCCCTCTTGCATTAGCTGTATAGCTGATACTACAGAACGGCTAACCCTTTGGAGGGATCCAAAAGACAAGCAGACACGGGACCCTGCACGCTGATTACCAACAAGGGAGTTGCTGTGTTAAGAGGGGATAACCTGTGCTACGAGAAACAGCTGTGAATGCTCCAGAAGGCTCTTGTGACACTTATCAAGTGCTTTACTTCTCGTAAGTACGGTATTTAATGTGCGTGGGGAGTGTTTTTTGTATGCTGGTACACACTATGGTGGCGCCTTCTTCTTTTTCTTCATCCTTTCTATAAATATATAAATACAAATAAATGCCCCGGGCAAATAAAATAAATATCTGAGTGATTATATAGATATCCCGAACAGATACCCTGGTGATACCCAAACGTGTGTATATATATATATATATATATATATATATATATATATATATATATATATATATATATAAAGACCAGATATTTAAATACCCGGACGGATATATAAATACCCAGCCGAATAAATACCCAGATGAATATATAAATACCCAGGGAAATAGATATCTGGGTAAATATATAAATACATAGGCGACTATATAAATACCCAGGCAAATATATAAACACCCCAGGTAAATAAATAAATACCCGGGGGAATATATAAATACCCGGGTAATTATATAAGTACCCAGGTGATTATACAAGTACCCGGGTGGTTATATAAACACCCGGGTGAATATATAAATACCCGGGTAATTATATAAATACCCGGGTGAATATATAAATACCCGGGTAATTATATAAATACCCGGGGGAATACCCGGGTGAATATATAAATACCCGGGTAATTATATAAATGCCCGGGAGAATAACTAAATGTCCAGGTAATTATATAAATACCCGGGGGGATATATAAATACCCGGGCAAATATATAAATACCCGGGGTACATATATAGACACCGGGTAATTATAAAGTTACTATATATAAACACCCGGGTGAATATATCAATAAAACCCTGTGTCAATATATAAATACCTGGGCGAGTATAGATTCTCAGGTGAATTTAATATGAGTAAATATATATTCTGGTGAATATATACATAGCCGGGTGAATATATCAATTACTATATATATCCCAGGACATACTTGAAAACGAGAGAATCTCAATGTATCCTTCCTGGTAAAATATTTTATAAATAAATAAATATAAACTTATATAAAGTTACTATATATAAACTACTATATATAAAGTTACTATATATATAAACACCCGGGTGAATATATCAATAAAACCCTGTGTGAATATATAAATACCTGGGCGAGTACAGATTCTCAGGTGAATTTAATATGAGTAAATAAATATTCTGGTGAATATATACATAGCCGGGTGAATATAAACCGGGTAAATATATAGATTCTCAGGTAGATTTAATACGAGTAAATATTAAATATATATATTCTCGAGTGAATATAAACTGAGGTAAATATATAAATTCCCATATTTACAAAGAACACACCTTAAATATAAACATGCTCTTACTGTAAGTGAAGGAATTTCACTAAAGAAACTTTTTACCAAACGTTTAAGTAATTTAGTGAGCAACACTTGATCTGCTTCTACCTCGCAATAATGAAAGTACCGACCATTTGGAAAACGTTCAGGAATTTATAACATACTGGGCACCTTTTTCTGAGACCTGTTTTTTCAGGAGAGCCTGAAACGATAGTTAAAGGAATAGTAAAAGTTAAAATTCAACTTTCATGATTCAGATAGAGCAGCAATTTTAAGCAACTTTCTAATGTTTGTGGGGTGGGCTAACCCAAGTTCACTCCTATGATGTGAGGGGATCCAAGGAAGGTATAGTGAATTTATAAATACCTGGGCGATTATATATAGGTACCCAGGCAAATATAAAGATACCAGGGTGTAATATATAAATACCCGGCAATTATATAGATACCCGGGGCAAATATACAGATACCCGGGCGAATACATAGATACCCGGGTGAATACAAAATGCCCAGATGAATATATAAATACCCAGACAAATGTATAGATACCCGAGTGAATATATAAATGCCTGGACGAATATATAAGTACCCAGGCGAATGTATAGATACCCAAGTTAATATATAAATGCCTGGTCAAACATATAAGTACCTGGGCAAATATATAGATACCCGGGAAAATATATAGATACCCAGGCGAATATATAAATACCTGGGCGAATTTGGTTAAGGATGATGAATAATTTGGACCACATTGGCTGAATTTTGAGGCGGTAATTTAGTACCTGTTTGCCCGAAGATGTGCCAGTATATTGGAGAATGGCTATTAAAAATCTTGTGCAGAGTGGCTGGTACTAGTGTCATCTGACTAATATTTTATAGTGAAGTTCCCAGAGAGTGGCGCAGTGTAATAGCCATTTAGTGAACAGGATCTCCCTATACCAAGAATCATTGTCCGCCGTGAAATCAAAGTCTCTTTCCCAGGAGACATGTTGTGCAATTTTAATGATGGCTATGTGGCATGAGAACAGTCTATAGTGGTATAATAAAGCTCCTTTTACTACTTGGCCTCGGGTCCATTTCTGTTCCCAATTCGTTAGTTCCCTTGCATTGGATTTACGGTAACCCCATGACCTTAAGAGACAGCTTAGACAAAAAGGCCTCAAAGCTGAGACGGGTAGGTATCTGAAACTTAATGGGGCATGGGTCAGACAATTCTTGTATGCATAGAAGTCTGTGATGCAGGAGACCTGAGCATTCAGCCAGCTTCAGTATGAGAGTCAGGGAGGGGCGCTGGCCAAGGGTTTGGGCAGGGGAAGGATGGGGAGCTATCTCAAGACCGTGCCTCACAAGGTCCCAAAACTTAAGAGTATCCTGTATTATGGGGGTGGGCTACCCAAGTTCCCTTCTATGATGTGAGGGGATCCAGGGAAGATATAGTGTATATATAAATACCCGGGCAATTTTATAGGTACCTAGGCAAATATAAAAGTTACCAGGGTGAATATATAAATACCCAGCAATTATATAGATACCCGGGGGCGAATATATAGATACCCGAACAAATATAAGTACCCAGGTGAATATATAGCTTTCCGGACAAATGTATAGATACCCAGACGAATATATAAATACCAGGCAAATATATATAGATGCCTGGGTGAATATATAGATGCCTGGGTGAATATATAGATACCTGGATGAATATATAGATACCCGGGCAAATATATAAATACCCGGGCAAATATACAGATACCAGGGTGGATTTGGTTAAGGAGGACGAATAATTTGGACCACATTGGCTGAATTTGAGGCAATGCCACCAATCATGGGCGGTAGTACCTGTTTGCCCGCAGACGCGCCAGTATAGAGGAGAATGGCTATTAAAAATCTTGTGCAGAGTGGCTGGAACTAATTGTCATCTGACTAATATTTTATAGTGAAGTTCACAGAGAGTGGCACAGTGTAATAGCCGTTTAGTGAACAGGATCTTCTTATACCAAGAATCAGTATCCGCAGTGAAATCAAAGTCTCTTTCCCAGGAGACATGCTGTGCAATTTCATGATGGCATTAAGCTACTTTTACTACTTGGCCTCGGGTCCATTTCTGTTCCCAATTTGTTAGTTCCCTTACATTGGATTTACGGTAACCCCATGACCTTAAGAGACAGCTTAGACGAAAGGCCTTGAAGCGGAGACAGGTAGGTATCTGAAACTTAACACAGAATTGGGCATGGGTCAGCCAATTCTTGTATGCGTAGAAGTCTGTGATGCAGGAGACCTGAGCATTCAGCCAGGCTTCAGTATGAGAGTCAGGGAGGGCGCTGGCCAAGGTTTGGGCAGAGGAAGGGATGGGGAGCTATCGCAAGACTGTGCCTCACAAGGTCCCAAAACTTAAGAGTATCCTGTATTATGGGGTGGGCTAACCCAAGTTCCCTACTATGATGTGAGGGGGATCCAGGGAAGGTATAGTAAATATATAAATACCCAGGCTATTATATATAGGTACCCAGGCAAATATAAAGATACCAGTGCGAATGTATAAATTCCCAGACATTATATAGGTTCCCGGGCAATTATATAAATACCTAGTATGGAATATATACATAGCCGGGTGAATATAAACCCGGGTAAATATATAGATTCTCAGTGAATTTAATATGAGTAAATATATATTCGGGTGAAAATATGCATAGCTGGGTGAATATAAACCGGGTAATATATAGATTCTCAGGTGGATTTAATACGAGTAAATATTAAATATAAATATACTTGGGTGAATATAAACTGGGATAATATATATAAATTCCCATATTTACAAAGAACACGCCTTCTTAAATATAAACAGTTCTTACTGTAAGTGAGGGAATTTCACTAAATAAACTTTTTAACCAAACGTTTAAGTAATTTAGTGAGCAACACTTGATCTGCTTCTACCTCGCAAATAATGAAAGTACCGGCCATTTGGAAAACGTTCAGAAATTTATAACATACTGGGGCCCCTTTTTTCTGAGACCTGTTTTTTCAGGGAGAGCCTGAAACGATAGTTAAAGGAATAGTAAAAGTTAAAATTCAACTTTCATGATTCAGATAGAGTAGCATTCTAAGCAACTTTCTAATTTACTACTATTAAAAAATAGTAGTAAATTACTATTTAAAAAATGTTGCATATTTCTGAACGTTAAAGATTTTATTCACCCGAGTATTTATATATTTATCCTATTCACCCGAGTATTTATATATTCGGGTATTTATATATTTCTTCTGGGATTTATGTATTTTCACAGTTTTATATTCACCCAGGTGTTTATATTTACCCCAATATCTCTATCTTAATTAATAAATGTTGCTTGTGCTATCAACTGTAAATTTATATTAACCCCTTCACTACCAGCACTTTCAGACAAAAAACTTGCCCAAAATACTGGAGAATTTTTAGCATTTTTGCTACCCACTCATTTGAACAGAAATAGAGCCTTGTTTTTTTTATTTACCTGTCAAATATAATAAATATATTATTTTTGCAAAATGTAGCCAACAATCAGCAAGCGCTACCCAGGTGCTTAACCAAAATTGGGTAGCTGGCGCATTGCTTGTGCAATGTTAAATGCCCGACCTTTAACCCCTTCACCCAAACAGACGTATATATACATCTTGCAATACTTTGCCTATCGTACTGCAAGATGTATATATACGTCTCAACTTCAAGAAGCTCCAGCGGTCTCGGCTGTTAAGTTACAGCTGAGAACTGAAGTTCCTGAAGCTTCAGGCATCTGCCACATGGAGCCGGAGCACGATCGGTGATACGGTTCCATTTGAAGGGCAGATGCCTGATCTTTACAGACGGTGACATTGTGCGTGTCACCGTCTGTAACGATCTCTGCTGGTTTCGGCTGGTGGTGTGGGCAGGAGGTGGGTGGGCAGGCTCAGCAGGGGAGGGGGAGGGAAGGGGAGGGAGTGAGAGGGCACTACGCTACAGAAAAACATAATTAAAAGGGATTGGGAGGGATGGGACAGCTACACTACAGAAAAGGGGATGCGGGGGTCCCTAACTAAGGATCGTGGGAGGGGAGAGGTAGGGGGGACACTATGCTACAGGAAAATAATAAAAAAAATATGACTAATTTAAAATATATATTTTAAAAAAACAGCTGCCAGTACCTAAGATGGTGCCAATAGTTAGGGCAGGGGGAGGGTTTAGAGAGCTGTTTGTGGGGCATCAAGGAAGTTGGGAGGTAAGGGGGATCCTACACTGCAGACAATTGTCACAAAAATCTATAAAACAGACTATATTCATGGACTGCTCAGCTTTAAAACAGTATGTTTGCTCCAATATTAGTGCTTTTTAGACAAATTGGGCACTCCACTATTGTACCAACCCAGTCTTATCTGTTATAGGTGTCATCAGGCCGGCCACTTTGCAGAGTAATTGCACAAAATGAGGTAAGCCTTCGTGAGAACGGCCAACCAACCCCCGGGTAGGATTACCGCGGGACACAGACAATCACTGAAGGCAGACAAGGAAGGAGCCACGGCGTGCGGCAGCACTAATCCGGAACCAGAACAACAGTGAAACAAAGGTCATCCAATAGAGTGTGAACTATACCGGAATGCCGTAGCCAGGGAGATCAACCCCAAAAGCAAAAAGTACTTGAAGAAGAGGCAGGCACTGCTCAGGGTGTAAAATGCAAAAATATTTTATTATGTTAACTTCCAATGTGAATAAAGGAAGCTTAAAGGACTCCAACAAAGGTACAAACTCACAGGCGAACAGAGGGACAGATGGCCTGACGTGTTTCACACCCCCTAGTGGAGCTTAATCATAGGCTAAGGTGATGGTAACTGGACAAACCTTATATACACAAAAGTTAACCCTTCCCCCACCAACAATGGAAAATTTTAAACATAAGATATACTTATACATTATAAGGCAATTAAACCCAGGACAAGTGAACCTAACAAGAGAGCTTACACCACATACCCAAAAACAAAGGGCAATTATAAATAAATAAAAAATAAAAATAGTGTATGAATACAAACGGACATGTATAAAATACATAATACATAATTCATACTATGAAATTTTGCATAGGCTTAGACACAAAAAATAGCTGTTAAACTAACAATTAAAAACATTTTGACTAATATGATGTCAGAATTGATTTTAATGGGACTTATCAGCCTGTAGAGAAATATATATGTACAGAAAACTAATTATCAATAAAAAAATTAATATTGCATTCCTTATTCATACCTGTTGGTATTCTGGTATGTAATTTAAAAATTAAAATCCAATAAAGTTCTTTTTTATCAAGGATTTTATTTCTATTCCCACCCCTGGGGGGAAGTATGGCTCTGTCTATAATTTGCATTGTCATATCTGCTATATGGCTAAAGTGATAATAATTAAAATGGTTGGCTACTGCTGAATCCACAAGTAATTTTTAACATCTCTGGTGTGTTCTCCATATCTAGTTCTAGCCTCTCGTGACGTTTTACCTACATACTGACTTCTACATAAATTACAAGTAAGTAAGTACACCACATATGTGGTCTTACAATTAGCATAAAAATCTATCTGGTAGGTTTTATTATCATGTGTAGAAGTAAAGCTATTTCCAGTTTTTATGTTAGTACAAGTGGTGCATTGCCTGCCTCCACATTTAAAGTTACCCTTTTTAGAAAGCCAACACGGAAGACTTTGATTTTCTTTGGATGTAACCACACTAGGGGATAATGATCTAGCTAAAGTTTTTGACTTTCTAGAGACAAATCTACAACTGTCAACAAGTGGTTTTAAGACAGAATCACCCATTAGCAGATGAAGATGTTTTTAAGGATATGGACTATACTAGTAAATTGTGATGTGTACTCTGTAGAGAATACAATAGACTCTACTGACATGTTTGCTCTAGACTGCTTTTTCTTATCAGACCTATAATTTTGAGTTTTTACATTTTGTTTACATTTTTCCAAAAGTGTTGGATTATATCCTCTTTTAACAAGTCTGTCTTTGAGTTCCAATGACTGTTCTTCAAAGATAGTATCAGACTTCGTATTCCTACGGAGTCTGATAAATTGACCTCTGGGTATAGCTTTAATTAAATGACCCGGGTGTTGGGAGCTGTTGATTTCTTTTTAGAAAAGGAATATGGGCTAGAAAATTCAGTAAGCTTGTATATAGGTGATGTCTTGAGGTTTCTGCTAACCCCATAACTTTTTTTCTTTTGACAGAGAGTTCTATCTGCAAATACGGGGAACAGCTATGGGGGCAAAATTTGCCCCAGCATTTGCCAATATTTTTGTTGCTTGGTGGGAGCTAATGTACGTTTACTCCCCCACCAATCCCTGGCAGGAGCAGATAGAGCTCTTCGTCAGGTACATAGATGATCTGCTTTTAGTTGTGGGCAACATTAAAGATCCAAAACTTTTACATGACTTGTTACTCTATTTCAGCACCAATGAAATGGGCTTGAGTTTTACAGGTGAAATGAATGATAAGGAAATTCATTTTTTGGATCTTACATTGTACACCGCTGATGGTTTGATCATGACTAAAACCTACAGAAAGAGTACTGCCTGGAAATACCATTCTGCATGCCAGCTCCCAACACCTGGGTCATTTAATTAAAGCTATACCAGAGGTCAATTTATCAGACTCCGTAGGAATACGAAGTCTGATAATATCTTTGAAGAACAGTCATTGGAACTCAAAGACAGACTTGTTAAAAGAGGATATAATCCAACACTTTTGGAAAATGTAGACAAATGTAAAAACTCAAAATTATAGGTCTGATAAGAAAAGCAGTCTAGAGCAAACATGTCAGGGAGAGTCTATTGTATTCTCTACAGAGTACACATCACAATTTACTAGTATAGTCCATATCCTTAAAAACATATTCATCTGCTAATGGGTGATTCAGTCTTAAAACCACTTTAGCTAGATCATTATCCCCTAGTGTGGTTACATCCAAAGAAAATCAAAGTCTTCCGTGTTGGCTTTCTAAAAAGGGTAACTTTAAATGTGGAGGCAGGCAATGCACCACTTGTACTAACATAAAAACTGGAAATAGCTTTACTTCTACACATGATAATAAAACCCTACCAGATAGATTTGTATGCTAATTATAAGACCACATATGTGGTCGTGTACTTACTTGTAATTTATGTAGAAGTCAGTATGTAAGTAAAACGTCACGAGAGGCTAGAACCAGATATGGAGAACACACCAGAGATGTTAAAAATTACTTTGTGGATTCAGCAGTAGCCAACCATTTTAATTATTATCACTTCAGCCATATAGCAGATATGACAATACAAATTATAGACAGAGCCATACTTCCCCTCAGGGGTGGGAATAGAAATAAAATCCTGGATAAAAAAGAACTTTATTGGGATTTTAAAATTACATACCAGAATACCAACAAGTATGAATAAGGAATGCGAAATTAATTTTTTTATTGATTAGTTTTCTGTACATATATATTTCTCTACAGGCTGATAGGTCCCATTAAAATCAATGTCAAAGAAGAGAGAGAACAGCACTCCTGAGATAGAACAAAAGCTAGAATAACTTCCATGCCTGTTCATTTCAATTACAACTCAGGGTGCACGTTCTTTTAGCACACGTTGATGCCCTTCCACAGAGAAAAAATATCCTGTAGAATATCAGTCTGATCCTGCCCAAAGACAGTCCAGCGCCGAAATACCAGGCAATTCTCCTCCTGAACAAGAGAAACAACAACCCCAGACGATCGTTTCGGCCTTTGTGGGCCTCATCAGTGAGGTTGCAGTTGCATCTCTCTAGGGGCATGTGTGCAAGGAGTCCACGTCTGGTTTCCCCCATTACCCATAGGGAGACCTAAGAGTAATTTGCATAAATGTCAAAGAAGAGAGAGAACAGCACTCCTGAGATAGAACAAAAGCTAGAATAACTTCCATGCCTGTTCATTTCAATTACAACTCAGGGTGCGCGTTCTTTTAGCCACACGTTGATTGCCCTTCCACAGAGAAAAAATATCCTGTAGGCATATCAGTCTGATCCTGCCCAAAGACAGTCCAGCGCCAAAATACCAGGCAATTCTCCTCTGAACAAGAGAAACAACAACCCCAGATGATCGTTTCAGCCTTTGTGGGCCTCATCAGTGAGGTGCAGTTGCATCTCTCTAAGGGCATGTGTGCAAGGAGTCCACGTCTGGTTTCCCCCCATTACCCATAGGGAGACCTAAGAGTAATTTGCATAAATGTCAAAGAAGAGAGAGAACAGCACTCCTGAGATAGAACAAAAGCTAGAATAACTTCCATGCCTGTTCATTCTCAATTACAACTCAGGTGCGCGTTCTTTTAGCACACGTTGATGCCCTTCCACAGAGAAAAAATATCCTGTAGCATATCAGTCTGATCCTGCCCAAAGGACAGTCCAGCGCTGAAATACCAGGCAATTCTGCTCTGAACAAGAGAAACAACAACCCAGACGATCATTTCAGCTTTTGTGGGCCTCATCAGTGAGGTGCAGTTGTATCTCTCTAGGGGGCATGTGTGCAAGGAGTCCACGTCTGGTTTCCCCCATTACCCATAGGGAGACCTAAGAGTAATTTGCATAAATGTCAAAGAAGAGAGAGAACAAGCACTCCTGAGATAGAACAAAAGCTAGAATAACTTCCATGCCTGTTCATTTCAATACAACTCAGGGTGCGCGTTCTTTTAGCACACATTGATGCCCTTCCACAGAGAAAAAATAGTCCTGTAGCATATCAGTCTGATCCTGCCCAAAGACAGTCCAGCGCCGAAATACCAGGCAATTCTCCTCTGAACAAGAGAAACAAGAGAAACATCAACCCCAGACGATCGACTCTTTTTTGCATATGTAAATATGACCCTGGGGATAGTCCTCCCTAAGGGTGATGGGGGGAAACCAGACGTGGACTCCCTTGCCCAATGTGCTTAGAGGGATATGGCTGCACCTCACTGACGAGGCCCAAAGGAGAACGAAACGATCGTCTGGGGTTGTCATGTTCCTTGTTCAAGAGGAGAATTGCCTGGTATTTCAGGGCTGGACTGACCATGTCGGCGGGATCAGACTGATATACTACAGGAAAGTTTTCCTCTGTGAAAAGCACAATTGGACAGAAAGAAGCTACTACCAGGTGGCAAACCGGGCCATAGAACAAGCTATTGATGCTGCTGTTCGTTCCCGGCAGACTGCTTCTCATTCTTTTTTGCATATGTAAATATGACCCTGGGGATAGTCTCCCTAAGGGTGATGGGGGAAACCAGACGTGACTCCTTGCCCAATGTGCTTAGAGGGATATGGCTGCACCTCACTGACGAGGCCCAAAGGAGGCCGAAACGATCGTCTGGGGTTGTCATGTTCCTTGTTCAGAGGAGAATTGCCTGGTATTTCGGGGCTGGACTGACCATGTCGGCGGGATCAGACTGATATACTACAGGAAAGTTTTCCTCTGTGAAAAGCACAATTGGGCAGAAAGAAGCTACTACCAGGTGGCAAACCGGGCCATAGAACAAGCTATTGATGCTGCTGTTCGTTCCTGGCAGACTGCTTCTCATTCTTTTTTGCCCATTAAAATCAATTCTGACATCACATTAGTCAAAATGTTTTTAATTGTTAGTTTAACAGCTATTTTTTTGTGTCTAAGCCTATGCAAATTTTCATAGTATGAATTATGTATTATGTATTTTATACATGTCCGTTTGTATTCATACACTATTTTTATTTTTATTTTTTATTTATTTATAATTGCCCTTTGTTTTTGGGTATGTGGTGTAAGCTCTCTTGTAGATTCACTTGTCCTGGGTTTAATTGCCTTATAATGTATAAGTATATCTTATGTTTTAAATTTTCCATTGTTGGTGGGGAAGGGTTAACTTTTGTGTATATAAGGTTTGTCCAGTTACCATCACCTTAGCCTATGATTAAGCGCCACTAGGGGGCGCGAAACGTGTTCAGGCCATCTGTTCCTCTGTTCGTCTGTGAGTTTGTACCTTTGTTGGAGTCCTTTAAGCTTCCTTTATTCACATTGGAGTTAACATAATAAAATATTTTTGCATTTTACACCCCGAGCAGTGCCTGCCTCTTCTTCAAGCACAGACAATCACCGCCCTGCCACTTGGTCACTGAGCTCCCCAAGCTATGGCCTGTTTTACACGAAGCAGACCCCATACAAGTAGTTGGAGATAACCGGCAGCACGACAGGCAGACAGTGAAAATCAACAGTCAGGAGGCGCAAGGCTTATGAGATACTGGAGCCATCCCTCATCCAGCCTCATCGGACTACCGACAGGGATCGCACTGGGTGTTCTTTTACATTAAGATGGAGCCTGAGTCTACAACCATAAAATTTGACCATGCAATATTGACCAGGCAAGCACCAACAACAAAGCCGATGGGTTGTCTTGACATCCGGAACTGGAACCTTAACCTCATTCAACAAAATGTTTGGCCACGGTGACCAGTGGGAGTCCTGACCGGTGTCCGCCCAACTACCGTTCCTAAGGTGAGGAGCAGTGTCACAAAAAGCCATAAAACAGACTATATTCATGGACTGTTTAACTTTAAGACAGTATGTTTGCTCCAATATTAGTGCTTTTTGGACAAATTGGGCACTCCACCATGCTTTTTTTAAAAATAAGTTTTATGTTACAACTAGTTAACAAAAGCAGGTTTCTGTAACAATGTATCAAGCACAGAGGGTCTGGAGGATGATTTAATCAGCAGGACTTGAGATAATTATCTCACAGACACTTAGGCACCAAGATGGGACTCCATATACTAAGTAAGGTCTTCCCCTGCCGGGGATCTGGATATATATTTTGCAGTTGGTACTCAATAAAAAGTTGTTCTGTGTTTACACCCTTCATCTGGTTCAGGCTGATGTTTGGGTAAACGGGCAATCGTTGGGTTTACTCTGGGATAAGGAGGATGGAGAAGTGGTTGCGGAATACTCGCACTGAGTAAGATCCGTTAAAAAGATATAAAAATAAATATATATATATTTTATTTAAAAAATGCCTTAAATTTTCATACTGCCAGTACCTAAGATGTGGGTGACCAGTGGGGGTGAGAGAGGGCAGAGAGCTGTTTGGGAGGGATCAGGCAATGATCAGGGGGTGGGAAGTGTCAGGTGGGAGGGCAAATCTCTACACTAAAGCTAAAAATAACCTTTTTAACCTAATTAACGCCTTTACTGTCGGGAATAAAAGAAGTGTGGTGCACAGTTGCAATTAGTGGCCTTCTAATTACCAAAAAGCAATGGCATATACATATATGTCTGCTATTTCTGAACAAAGGGGATCCCAGAAAAACTTTTACAACCATTTGCTCCATGATTGCACAAGCTGTTTGTAAATATTTTCAGTGAGAAACCTAAAGTTTGTAAAACAAGGAACAATTTTTTTTATTTGATCGCATTTGTTGGTGAGATGGTGGCATGAAATATACCAAAATGGGCCTAGATCAATACCTTGGGTTGTCTACTTAAAATATATATATAGTTTTGACAGGTAAATAAAAAACAAGGCTCAATTGCTGATTAAATTGAGTGATAGCAAAAATGCTAAAAATTCTCCGGTATTTTGGGCAAGTTTTTCTCTGAAAGTCCCGGTAGTGAAGGGGTTAATGAATGAACTATTAATTTAAAAAACATATTAAAAGTTTGAAAAACATAATTGATTAAACAGCTAGGGCCAGATGATCTAATGTTCTCCACTGTGGTGAGATGATCCAAGAAGTCTTGCCAGTACTGCAAGGTCCGGTGTTCTATCAGAATTTACCCTTGTCAGGGTAGCAAACGCTGATAAAACACTGGCTTCCACCAATCGTTGCATGTCCCTTTTGCATCGTGGGGCATCCAACGATTGGAGGAAGCCATATTATTATAAAAGCTGTGTTTTCTGTGCAATAAAGCAGTTCCTATTTTCACCCTCAAGCAATCAGTCTCGGCTAATGTTCTTGGGGGTAGCTATAACAACTTGCAGCGGCCGTTATTCTAATAGCGGCAGGTATCCAGTGGAGGTTCATGGGTTGGCATTTGGTGGGAGGAAGCTGACTTTAGCGGGTATATTTATAAAAATCTTAGCAGTATTCTCCAAACAATGTGTGAGTATATGGCAGGAATATATTTAACAATCTTTCTTTAAACTGAACCCATAATCTGCATATACTAGAAACCATAAAATTAATATAAATACCTGAACTCTTTTTATTAGTAAATATCTATGAGCACATTGAAATATATATATTTGTAAGAATCAGAATATGAGTCAATATTATACTATATTATATATACAAGTTTACCTTCAAAACCAGCCTTTTATTCAGAGCTGCATTTAAAATATCTTAAGGTAGCAGCTACAAACATTCAGCAATACAATTTACAGTGCTAATTTAAACAATAGTACAATATACACTTCTATTAAAACATCAAAAATTATATATATTATTTATGCCAACAATCATACTCTGAATTATAACTCTATATTTGTACAGATAGAACAATTTAGCATCAAGGATATATGTTTAACAATATACAGACTGAAAATAAACTAAAATATAAACTGCTCTTTAAATCTATCAACTGTAAATTGACTATGTTTATATCAATAACCTTTTATATATAACAATTAGGACAATTATACTTCACCAATTTGAACCAATTTGTAGGGGTCTTTAGGTCATCTCATTTGAAGGAAAGCTATTGCATAGATCAGGGATAAGCTTCCAGTTCCTTGCTGAAGTGAAAAATGTGTTCCCAGGCAGCCAAAATCAATCACTTAGTCTCAGCAAGTCCCAAAAAAAACTGTCCCCTTCTGCATTGACTACTCCTGTTATATAATCATTGATGACCTGTTTCGTTCACGCCCTTTGCTTGTCCCTTCTCATTGGATAATTGGTTTAGTATATATTGTTGTTATGGAAACATAACAGTTAAGTCAGTTAAAAACAGTTAAGTCTCTTAATTGCTATACTGGTTTCTGGCCCTCGGGTGACAGCGTGACAACACAAACAAATTCACATTTAACTATTTCTAGACAGTGAAAGAAAATATTTATTTAAAATGTGTAACAAATACCATAATTTTCTTACATTAATAAGTTATATGTTTATATGTACTGTATTATATCACATTATTTATTCTGATCAATTTGACATGAAACACAGTATGCCCTCAACACCATACCATATCAAAACAACTATACTGCTAATTATTCCAAAATTAATAGCATTTATACATCTGTTATATTTTTAGAGCTGTGTTTAAACTTTCACAAACATCTAGTATATAATCATATGACATGATTCAGATATCCCATGCAGGCACTCCTCTAGCCCCTTTTGAAAAATAGAAAAATTATGCTATATATAATTAAACAATTGATTATTACAGTTTTGAATCTATTTTTCATATATCTATTCACTGCAGCAATTATTTATTTAATATAATATGTCCCCAATAATATATATATACCTAAATGGGTTATTTGAATTATTTCTTTTTCAAGGATAATAAAATTTTTAATTTATGTCACACAAGGACTGCAAATGCTAATTTGTTTGGTTCCTGCACATGGAATCTTCATAGGAAACAATTTACACAGAGCTGTGAAAGGTCTCTGTTTGTCAATTTGGTTTTTGCCCTCCTGCAGTGCTGCTGGCTTCAAAGACTATGTTATCTTTTAATTAGGATAAAAACATGTTTTCACCCAGCTAAAACTATTTGGCAAGGTTTTTTTTAATTAGAATAGAACTGATGTCTCCAAAATTTATGAGATGCAATATAGATGGCTTCAGAGCAGAACTAGGGGTCACTGATCATCTGATAGGGATCCTAATTCACGCCTCAGTGGGACATCCTTTGGAAACAGATGTGAAATATATAGAATATACAGATGATTATCTTGAGGTAATCTGTTTTTTTGTTTTTTTTTCCTCTGGAATGGTTGTTTAAATTAAGCACACCAAATGTTCTATGGTTCTCACTTGTGTGTTTAGAATAGCTTTGCATACTAAGTGGGGGGAGAGCTGAAGATGTAAGCAAAATTCAATTTTTTCTGAATGAATCATTAGCTACTGACTAGCCAAATATAGGATTAATATATAATATATAGATTATATATATATATATATATATATATATATATATATATATATATATATAAAAAATCTTTACTTATACCTTAACAACCCAGTCTGGGTACCGAGACCCACTACACTTACCTTTGCGTTATGGTAAACATAAAGTGATCCTCTGCCCACATCTTCTGCCTTCTTTAGCATATGGATGACAAATCTAGCTTTCCTCCAATCGTTGCATGCCCCACGAGCTGGATGCAAAAGGGGGCATGCAACGATTGGAGGAAAGCCAGTGTTCTATCAGAATTTGCTACCTTGTCAGATAATTGCCTAGATGTCTAATTCCCTTTGATTTTTTTTATTAATTTATATATATATATATATATATATATATATATAGCCAGTGTAGAAAGGGAAGTCACTCACAGGGTCTTGTATAGAATAAAACCAGAATATTTATTTAACGTTTCGGGAGTTACCCCGTTTTCAAAAATAAGCATTACAATGTGATCCAAAACTCACCCCCTTATACCCTGCACGGCAAACAACTTTGGCGCTCGCCCCCCGCCCCCCGAGAGTACTACCCGACGTCATGTGACGGTTACGTCACGCGGATCGTCATGGCAACCGTTCGCCTCAAGAGTGAAGCACTGAGTGCACATAATAAAAACAATAACTGCTGACAGGAGCTGGAGTAGAGGTTACAATCATGGTGAATCTGATCACTACACAGTCGAACAAACCAGGATGTATAAAGTGAGCATAGTGGGAAATAAATCGTTCGTCGGTCTCTGACATGCAGCACTTTACCCAGTTACTCAACTTAACTTGCAACTAGTAACAGGCATAGCATGAGCGTATATACATGTTACAAAAAGGGGGGGCATCAGCCTATGAATTGAAAATGCATATTACTATAGTAATTTATCAAAGAGTGTTGTTGCTAAACAGGGAAAGAAATATCTAAACTAGTGTTACTAAAAATGAAGTTATCAAAACAAAACAAAGTTACTCCAAACAGAGGGGAGGAGGGGCACCTTGTCAGGGTATAGTAGTGATGTACCACTCAGATATAAATTGCTATAGGTACAGCCAGAAGAGTGTAGGCTTTTAAGAACATTACATATAATTTCATATAATTGGCATATGCTAAAAAATATACGGGCATATACTAAGAAATACGAGAAAAGTCAATAAAGGTAGCATATTCAGACATGGTAAGAAATTCTGACAGGTAAAAAATTTCTGACAGGTAGCAAATTCTGATGGTAACCAACAATCTGACGGTTGCAAAATTCTGACAAGGTAGCACATTTTGACAGGTTGCAAATTCTGATGGGTAGCAAATTCTTACAGGTAGCAAATTCTGACAGGTTGCAAATTCTGACAGGTAGCAAAATTCTGATGGTAGCAAATTCTGAGGTTGCAAATTCTGACAAGGTAGCACATTTTGACAGGAAGCACATTTTGACAAGTAGCAAATTCTGATGGGTAGCAAATTCTGACAGGTAGCAAATTCTGATGGTAACAATTCTGACAGGTTGCAAATTCTGACAAGGTAGCACATTTTGACAGGCTAGCACATTTAGACAGGTAGCAAATTCTGATGGGTAGCAAGAGGTAGCAAATTCTGACAGGTTGCAAATTCTGACAGGTAGCAAATTCTTGATGGTAACAAATTCTGACAGGTTGCAAATTCTAACAAGGTAGCGACATTTAGACAGTAAGACATTTAAGACAGGTAGCAAATTCTGATGGGTAGCAAATTCTATAGGTAGCAAATTTCTGACAGGGTTGCAAATTCTGACAGGTAGCAAATTCTGATGGTAGAAAATTCTGAGGTTGCAAATTCTGACAAGGTAGCACATTTGACAGGCAGCACGTTTTGACAGGTAGCAAATTCTGATGGTAGCAAATTTTGACAGGTAGCAAATTCTGATGGTAACAAATTCTGACAGGTTTGCAAATTCTGACAAGGTAGCACATTTTGACAGGTAGCACATTTAGACAGGTAGCAAATACTGATGGGTGGCAAAATTCTGTCAGGTTGCAAATTCTGACAAGGAAGCAAATTCTGAAAGGTTGCAAATTCTGACAGGTAGCAAATTCTGCTGCAACTTCTCTGCGAGTCCCTTCATTGGCTCCCCATTCACAGCAGAATTAAATTCTAAATTCTCACCCTTGCATACAAAGCACTCACCAACAACCGCTCCCCTCTTCCTATCCCTCTAATCAACAAGTATACTCCAGCCCGGTCCACTAAGATCCAACAATGACCTGCTCCTTGCATCTGCGACTATCACCTCTTCTCATGCTAGACTGCAGGACTGCTGTCGTGCAGCACCTACCCTCTAGAACATTCTCCCCTTGTGCTGTCAGGCTTTGCAGTAATCTTTCTTCCTTTAAATGCTCTCTGGAGACTTGTTGTTCAGGAGAAGCCTACCACCCAACTCAATAATAAATTAATTTCAATCTTCCTATACAACATTTCCCTCATCTAACTCTGCATTAACATCTTTCTCAATCTTGCAGTCCTCACCTCCTGTTTCCTCAAACCTCCTACCCTTCTAGATTGTAAGTTCCATAGGGCCCTCATTCATCCTGTATGTGTTTGTAAATTTTGTCCTGTCTCTTACAAGTTTTATATTGCATTAATTTAATTGAATTGTATCCATGGACAGCGCTGTGGTAATATGTTGGCGCTTCATAAATAAAAGTATAATAGTAATAATAATAATAATATACTATGCAGTCTTGCAACATGCTTTTCTATTATTGCGAGAAGATGGCAACATGAGGTTCTAGATACTTGAAATTTTAGTTTTTTCAAAACATCATATTTGGCACTTCTGTTTAATGTAAAACCTGTGCAAAAGATTTCAGTTACCAGTAAAGAAGACTATAAAAATTCTTACCTTTGCGTTATGGGTAAACACAACGCTGATCCTCCGCCCACATCTTCTGCTCTCTTTAGCATATGGATGACAAATCTAGCTTCCTCCAATCGTTGCATGACCCACGAGCTGGATGCAAAAGGGGGCATCGCAACGATTGGAGGAAGCCAGTGTTCTATCAGGAATTTGCTACCTTGTTAGACAATTGCCTAGATGTGCTAATTCCCTTTGAATTTATTTAATGATTTATATATATATATATATATATATATATATATAAAATTATATAATATATAAATAATTATATATATATATAGGACAACGACCTTCAACGTTGCCTTTTTCATCACTGTGACTGTCACTGTGCAAGGTGACTGAAATTGTGTAATTATATATATAATTGTTATATGTAATTTTTCTTTGTTGTATAAGTATCAACATTCATTGTCAAGCAGCGCATGTGTGCATTTATTCGAAGCAACTAAAACTGACAGACAACTTCCTTGTTAGAATCTGCTACCTCTCAGTGCGTATGCTGCTGATTTAAATAATCACTTTCCACACATTCCTTTTTAATATATATGGAGTGCGATTATGTAATACAGAGCTCATGCACACAGACAGGTGGCAAATTCTGACAGGTAGCATATACTGACAAGGTAAGAAATTCTGACAGGTAGCAAATTCTAACAGGTAGCAAATTCTTAAAGGTAGCAAATTCCTGACAGGTTGTAAATTCTGACAGTAGCAAATTCTGATGTAGCAAATTATGACATGTTGCAAATTCTTACAGGTAGCAAATTCGACAGGTAGCAAATTCTGACGGGTAGCAAATTCTTACAGGTAGCAAATTCTGACAGGTTGCAAATTCTGACAAGGTAGCACATTTAGAGAGGTAGCAAATTCTGATGGGTAGCAAATTCTGACAGGTTGCAAATTCTGACAAGGTAGCAAATTCTGACAGGTAGCATATTCTGACAGGTAGCTGTGACGAACCAAGGTTATCCAACCCTGCGCCAGTCACTTATTTGACACATAAAGGGTTATAAGCCCCCTTTTTCTGTCACCAATAGGTCACAATCTAGCCACACCAGGCCAGCTTGTGATGTAGTTCAGTGGGTGCAAGGGTTAACAACACTCCATAGTCTGTACTAGACATGAACGAAATGCCCAAAACTCCCCTTTAATGCCACCCACACTAAACTAACAACCTTATAGCTCCAAAACTGCCACAACTTAAAATTTATTAAAGGGAAAATCCTGAGAAAAAAAACCAGATTTACACATTAACTTGCAGAATACAATTTAGCAGAAAATAACCTAAATTATACAATTCTAATATTCCAGTCTCTTCAGTAATGTGGTTCAATTATTAGACAAATGCCAAACTTAATAAAAGAATTATTTATTATGCCAAAAATATTATGCACAATGCATTATTAATAAAAAGTTGGTACAAATAAAATGACACATTAGCAAACAGTGTTTTAAAATAAAAAAGGAGAAAACAGATTGAATACTTTCCTAGTTTCAAGATCTGTGCCAGGGGCTGGCATGAAGCGATGGTTCCTTACCCTGTAGAGCAGCTCCCCTTGTAAGAATGACAATCTTATAATTAAAAAATAGATTCTTATACCTATTTTCCAGAGATCAGGTTGCCTGACCACACCCTCCTGGGCAGGCTAAGAAACCCCTGTCCTTTATGACC
Source organism: Bombina bombina (assembly GCF_027579735.1). NCBI lineage: Eukaryota > Metazoa > Chordata > Amphibia > Anura > Bombinatoridae > Bombina > Bombina bombina. The sequence continues at coordinate 146,919,597 of NC_069508.1, forward strand.
TTCAATAAACTAAAAAAAATTTTTGCCTGAAATTATAGAACCCATTATAATTTCTGCTAGGTAACTCCACTTCCATATATACATATCGGAATCTCCTAGTTTCATTAGGAGAATCGGTTTGATATCAGATATGACATAGGTTGTCATATTTGCCTTCATTTAATGTCATAATAGTTTAAAGCACATATACATATTATACAAATGTCCTCTTATTGACCTTATCAGTTTCTGTGACTGAGGCCCTGTTTTGCATCATGCCCGGCTGCTGACAGTCTAAGCCATAAAACTCTATCCTGTGTATCTCTGGAACTAAAAGTTTTGAGTGGCTTTATGACTCAATTGCATACACAATAACATTGGTGGGAGTGAGCCTTAGAAGCTATTTATGAGGCTCCTGGCACTTCAAACAAAACACAAGCAGGCACTTTTTATTAATAAAAAGTGGTACAAATAAATGACACATTAGCAAACAGTGTTTTAAAATAAAAAGGAGAAAAAACAGATTGAATACTTTCCTAGTTTCAAGATCTATGCTAGGGGCTGGCATGAAGCGATGGTCCTTACCCTGTAGATCAGCTCCCCTTGTAAGAATGACAATCTTATAATTAAAAAATAAGATTCTTATACCTATTTTCCAGAGATCAGGTTGCCTGACCACACCCACCTGGGCAGGCTAAGAAACCCCCCCGTCCTTTATGACCTTCAATAAACTAAGTTTTTTTTTTGCCTGAAATTATAGAACCCATTATAATTTCTGCTAGGTAACTCCACTTCCATATATACATATCGGGAATCTCCTAGTTTCATTGGGAGAATTCAGTTTGATATCAGATATGACATAGGTTGTCATATTTGCCTTCATTTAATGTCATAATAGTTTAAAGCACATATACATATTATACCAATGTCCTCTTAGTGACCTTATCAGTTTCTGTGACTGAGGCCCTGTTTTGCATCATGCCCGGCTGCTAACAGTCTAAGCCATAAAACTCTATCCTGTGTATCTCTGGAACTAAAAGTTTGAGTGGCTTTATGACTCAATGCAATACACAATAACATTTGGTGGAGTGAGCCTTAGAAGCCTATTTATGAGGCTCCTGGCACTTCAAACAAAACACAAGCAGGCACTTTTTATTAATAAAAAGTTGGTACAAATAAAATGACACATTAGCAAACAGTGTTTTAAAATAAAAGGAGAAAAAACAGATTGAATACTTTCCTAGTTTCAAGATCTATGCTAGGGGCTGGCATGAAGCGATGGTCCTTACCCTGTAGATCAGCTCTCCTTGCAAGAATGACAATCTTATAATTAAAAAATAAGATTCTTATACCTATTTTCCATAAATCAGGTTGCCTGACCACACCCTCGCTGGGTGGGCTAAGAAACCCCCTGTCCTTTATGACCTTCAATAAACTAATGCCTAGATTACGAGTTTTGTCGGTAGAGCCGTGCGGTGCTAACGAGCCTTTTTTTTCCACCGCTCACTTACAACAACGCTGGTATTACGAATTTTCTGAATGGCTGCGTTAGCCTCAGAAAAGTGAGCGTTGAGCAAAATTTAGCTCGACATCTCACCTAGATAGCAGCCTTGCTTAAGTCAGCCGTGAGCTGGCTAAACGTGCTTGTGCACGATTTCCCCATAGGAAACAATGGGGCTGAGCAGGCTGAAAAAAAAACTAACACCTGCAAAAGAGCAGCGTTCAGCTTCTAACGCAGCCCCATTGTTTCCTATGGGAAAATAAAAAATATGTCTACACCTAACACCCTAACATGAACCCCGAGTCTAAACACCCCTAATATTACACTTATTAACCCCTAATCTGCCGCCCACAACATCGTCGCCACCTGCATTATACTAATAACCCCTAATCTCCTGCTCCGGACACCGCCGCCACCTACATTATATTATTAACCCCTAATCTGCCGCCTCCAATGTCGCCGCCACCTACCTACAATTATTAACCCCTAATCTGCCGCCCCCAACGTCGCCGCCACTATACTAAATGTATTAACCCCTAAACCTAAGTCTAACCCTAACCCCCCCTAACTTAAATCTAATTTAAATAAATATAAATAAAATTACTATCAATAACTACATTATTCCTATTTAAAACTAAATACTTACCTATAAAATAAACCCTAATATAGCTACAATATAACTAATAGTTACATTAAAGCTATTTTAGGATTTATTTTTATTTTACAGGCAACTTTGTATTTATTTTAACTAGGTAGAATAGTTATTAAATAGTTATTAACTATTTAATAACTACCTAGCTAAAATAAATACAAATTTACCTGTAAAAGAAAATTCTAACCTAAATTACAATTACACCTAACACTACTCTATAAATAATTAACTAAATTAAATTAAACTAATTACAATTAAATTAAATAAACTAAATTACGAGATAAAAAAACACTAAATTACAGAAAAAAAAGAAATTACAATTTTTTAAACTAATTACACCTAATCTAATCCCCCTAATAAAATAAAATAGCCCCCCAAAATAATAAAATTCCCTTCCCTATACTAAATTACAAATAGCCCTTAAAAGGGCCTTTTGCGGGGCATTGCCCCAAAGTAAATTAGCTCTTTTACCTGTAAAAAAAAATACAATACCCGCCCCAACATTACAACCCACCACCCACACACCCCTACTCTAAAACCCACCCAATGCCCTCTTAAAAAAACCTAACACTAACCCCATGAAGATCACCCTACCTTTAGACGTCTTCACCCAGCCAGGCACAAGTGGTCATCCGCTCCGGGCAGAAGTCTTCATCCGATCGGGGCAGAAAAGGTCCTCCAGACGGCAGAAGTCTTCATCCAGGCTGCATCTTCTATCTTTATCCTTCCGGAGCGGAACTGGTCCATCTTCAATACAGCCGACGCGGAGCATCCTCTTCAAACAAAGTCCTAACGAAGAATGAAGGTTCCTTTAAATGACGTCATCCAAGATGGCGTCCCTTGAATTCCGATTGGCAGATAGAATCCTATCAACCAATCGGAATTAAGGTAGGAAAAATCCTATTGGCTGATGTAACATTGGAACAGCCAATAGAATGTGAGGTCAATCCTATTGGCTGATTGGATCAGCCAATCGGATTGAACTTCAATCCGATTGGCTGATAGCATCAGCCAATAGGATTTTTCCTACCTTAATTCCGATTGGCTGATAGGATTCTATCAGCCAATTGGAATTCAAGGGACGCCATCTTAGATGAAGTCATTTAAAGGAACCTTCATTCCTTCATTAGGACTTCGTTTGAAGAGGATGCTCCGCATTGGCTGGATTGAAGATGGACCCGCTCCGCTCCAGAAGGATGACGATAGAAGATGCCGCCTGGATGAAGACTTCTGCCATCTGGAGGACCTTTTCTGCCCCGATTCGGATGAAGACTTCTGCCGTATGGAGGACCACTTGTGCCAGCTGGGTGAAGACGGCTCCAAGGTAGGGTGATCTTCAGGGGGTTAGTGTTAGTTTTTTTTAAGGGGGGATTGGGTGGGTTTTAGAGTAGGGGTGTGTGGGTGGTGGGTTGTAATGTTGGGGGGGTATTGTATTTTGTTTTCACAGGTAAAAGAGCTGATTACTTTGGGGCAATTCCCCCGCAAAAGGCCCTTTTAAGGGCTATTTGTAATTTAGTATAGGGTAGGGAATTTTATTATTTTGGGGGCGCTTTTTATTTTATTAGGGGGCTTAGATTAGGTTTAATTAGTTTAAAATTCTTGTAATTATTTTTTTATTTTCTGTAATTTAGTGGGGTTTTTTTCGTAATTTAGTTTATTTAATTTAATTTTAATTAGTTTAATTTAATTAGTTAATTGATTTATTTATAGAGTAGTGTTAGGTGTAATAGTAACTTAGGTTAGGATTTATTTTACAGGTAAATTTGTATTTATTTTAGCTAGGTAGTTATTAAATAGTTAATACCTATTCAATAACTATTCTACCTAGTTAAAATAAATTACAAAGTTGCCTGAAAAATTAAAAATAAATCCTAAAATAGCTATAATGTAACTATTAGTTATATTGTAGCTATATTAGGGTTTATTTTATAGGTAAGTATTAATTAATGTAGTTATTGAGAGTAATTTTATTTATATTTATTTAAATTAGATTTAAGTTAGGGGGGTTATGGGGTTAATACATTTAATATAGTAGAGGCAACGTTGAGTACGGCAGATTAGGGGTTAATAAATGTAGGTAGGTGTTGGCGATGTTAGGGACAGCAGATATGGGTTAATAATATTTAACTAGTGTTTGCGAGGCGGGAGTGCGGTGGTTTAGGGGGTTAATACATTTACTAAAGTGGCGGCGATGTCCAGTCAGCAGATTAGGGGTTAAAAAAATGTATTATAGTGTTTGTGATGTGGGGGGGGCCTCGGTTTAGGGGTTAATAGGTCATTTATGGGTGTTAGTGTACTTTTTAGCACTTTAGGTTAAGAGTTTTATGTTCCGGCGTTAGCCCATAAAACTCTTAACTACTGACTTTTAAATGCGGTAGATGCCACAATTTCACCGCCAAATTCGATCAAATGAAAAAAACGTTAAATGTTTCACAATTTTAGGTTTCTCACTGAAATTATTTACAAACAGCTTATGCAATTATGCACAAATGGTTGTAAATGCTTCTCTGGGATTCCCTTTGTTCAGAAATAGCAGACATATATGGCTTTGGCGTTGCTTTTTGGTAATTAGAAGGCCGCTAAATACCGCTGCGCATCACACGTGTATTATGGCTAGCAGTGAAGGGGTTAATTAGGTAGCTTGTAGGGAGCTTGGCAGGGTTAATTTTAGCTTTAATGTAGAGATCAGTCTCCCACCTGACACATCACACCCCCTGATCCCTCCCAAACAGCTCTTTTCCCTCCCCCCCCCCACAATTGTCCCTGCCATCTTAAGTACTGGCAGAAAGTCTGCCAGGACTAAAATAAAAGGTACTTTTTAAAAAAATATGTTTTTAGCATATTTACATATGCTGATGTGTAGGATCCCCCCTTAGCCCCCAACCTCCCTGATCCCCCCCCCCCCCAACAGCTCTCTAACCATCCCCCTCTACCTTATTGGTAGCCATCTTGGGTATTGGCAGCTGTCTGCTAGTACCCAGTTTACTAAAAAAATATGCTTTTTTTTAAAATTGTATTTATTTTTTCTGTAGTGTAGCTTCCCCCCAAAGACCAACCTCCCACCCCCTCCCAGAACCCTTAGATGCATTTTTTTAATAAAATTTTGCCCCCATTTTTAATTTTTATTTTTTAAAATTTTCTGTACTGTAGCCATTCCCACCCGTTTCCACCCCATGCTTGCGCCCGCTCCCCCCGTGCACTTGTGCGCCTCCGTCCACGCCCCCGTCCACAGCTAGAGCCCAATGATCTAATTTGATAGAATTTGCTGCTACCTTGTCAGAACTTGCTACCTGTCAGAATTTGCTACCTGTCAGAATTTGCTACCTTGTCAGAATTTGTAACCTGTCAGAATTTTGCTACTCTGTCACAATTTGTAACCTGTCAGAATTTGCAACCTGTCGGAATTTGCAACCTGTCAGAATTTGTAACTTGTCAGAATTTGCTACCTTGTCAGAATTTGCAACCTGTCAGAATTTGCTACCTTGTCAGAATTTGCTACCTTGTCAGAATTTGCAACCTATCAGAATTTGCTACCTGTCAGAATTTCTTTCCATGTCAGAATTTGCTACCTGTCAGAATTTGCTAACTGTGCGCGTGCTCTGTATTACGTAATCACACTCCACATATGTTAAAAAGAAAGGTGTGGAAAGCGATTATTTAAATCAGCAGCACACGCATTGAAAGGTAGCAGATTCTGACAAGGAAGTTGTCCTGTCGGATTTTGCTGCAGCAAATAAATCTGCGCATGCGCTGTTGAAATTGGATGTTGATACTAATAAAGCAAAGAAAAAATACATATAACAGTTATATATAAATATACAATTCAATCACTTGTCACAGTGATGAATATATACAGTCGTATATACAAACGTTTAGGCACCCCTGACAATTTCCATGATTTTCACTTTCCCATTTGCTAGCTGGATTTGCGGAATGGTTGTTGCCCTTGTTATGTCTTTCAACTTATTTGTTAGCATTTTATCTGGCTTATTGCCATATGTATAATATCTTGTGTCTAATGCCTTTATTGATGAAATGGCCACCTTATCTAATAGCTGGTTAAGCTCCCCATTCTCAATTTTAAGTAAATTTACATATTTTCGTTGGGGATTCCTTATCAGTGTCTCTCGTAAGGAATTTACCTTTTGTCTCAACTTCTCTATTTTACCATTAGCCTGTTTTTTAAGTTTAGAAGATTCAGCTATTATTAAGCCCCTGATGGAGACTTTCAATGCACTGGGTTAGTCGTAGAGCCCTCATTTAGGTTTATAAATTTGCTAATATGTTGTTCTATTTGCTGTTTAAAATATAATTTTGGAGTAAACGGGGTTGCAGAGACCATGACCTCACTCTTCCTGGATGCATCACTCCTTCTATGTCTATTCTCATCGTATCGTGGTCCGACCATGCACAATTGCAAATATTCGCTTCTTTAACCAAAGGGAGAAGAATTTGGTTTACAAGTATTAGATCTATTCTGGAATGGGTGCCATGCACTGGGGAGTAGTAAGTATATTCTCGTGATCCCTTATTTAGTGCTCTCCAACTATCTAGTAAATTGTAATCCAGTAGTAAATCTCTCAGGATCTGTTGATCATGCGTTTGCCTTCTAATTTTATTGGTTTAAGAGGAAGACCTGTCGAGTTTATCGTCTAGTGTCAAATTGAAGTCTCCCCTAATTATTGTTTTATATCTTTTCCAAGATGATAGCTGTTTGCTTAGTTTAGAAAAAAAAGACCCCTTGGTAATCGTTGGGGGCATAAATGTTCACTAACATGATGGGTGTGTTGTGTATTAATCCTCTTACTATGTGAGGAATCTCCCCTCCCTATCTTTAATTACCTCTTCTTCCCTAAAGTTAAGGGTGGCATGTATTAATAAAGAGACCCCACATTTATTTTTATTATTGATTGCGTGGAATTGTACGGGGAACAGTTTGTCCCAGTATTTGGGCGTTGTGGCTGTAAAGTGGGTTTCTTGTAACATCACTATCTTGGCACTCTGGGCTTTATAGTCTAAAATAGATTTTGTCCTCTTTATGTTAGAATTAAGACCCCTGGTGTTATGGGAGATTATCCTAATCTGCATGTTTTTTCAGTAGTCTTGACCTTATGAAAAACAAGGTTAGTTCCATTATTAGGCTTAGCTCTAGGTAGGTTTTGAGAGTATCCAAGAAAGAATTTCTTGTTTAACCTCTGTAAATCAACATCTGAGACTGGACATTTTAACAAATAACAACTTAAAGGGACAGTCTACACCAAAAATGTTCTTATTTAAAAAGATAGATAATCTCTTTATTACCCATTCCCCGTTTTTGCATAACCAACACAGTTATATTAATATACTTTTTACCTTTGTGATTACCTTGTATCTAATCCTCTGCAGACAGCCTCCTTATCTAAGTGCTTTTGACAGACATGCAGTGTAGTTAATCAGACTCCTAAATAACTTCACGGGAGTGAGCACAATGTTATCTATATGACACACATGAACTAACACTGTCTAACTGTGAAAAACTTTCAAAATGCTCTGAGCTAAGAGGCGGTTTTCAACGGTTTAGAAATCAGTTTGAGTCTAGCTAGGTTTAGCTTTTCAAAAATACCACCAAGGGAACAAAGCAAATTTCATGATAAAAGTAAATTTGAAAGTTGTTTAAAATTGCATGCCCTATCTGAATCATGAAAGTTTAGTTTTGACTTTACTGTCCCTTTAACATAACTATATAAAGAATTTACTTGATGATGCAAAAAGCGAGATGTCAATCTAAGTCACCCTTAGTTGAGAGATGGGAAAGGGATATCATGGAAGTAAGGGAGAAAAGTGAATGGGAGGATTTGCTGAGGGACGCAAGTAAGGGAATGGTTAGTGCGGATATGAGAGAGAACTCTATCAAGGTGTCGTTTAGATGGTACCTGACCCCAGCCAGAACAATGCATTATGCAGCCACACATGAAGGTAATTGCTACAGAGGGTGTCAAGAAAGGGGGACATTATGGGGGGTAGTTATCAAGCCGTCAACCTCAAATACGCTGGAATTCCGCAGCGTATTTGTGGCGAGGCTGATTCGCCTTAGTTATCAAAGGCTCGAGACCGGCAAAAGTAGAATTTTGTGACGTAAACTTCGATCCGCCGGACTCAGTCCGACACAGATCGATTCTTACGTCACTCCAGATGTACCGCACACAAGTGCGGCACAATCTCACTACTTTTGCTAGTTATCAAATGACTAGCAGGTACGCTCGGCACTTTTACGGCCCAGCGTACCTGGTTTACAAACCGCCACCCCTGGAGGCGGCGGATCCCATAGGAATCAATGGGAGTCTGACCATAGCGAAAGTACAAGTTCGCTGCTGCCAGACATCCCATTGATTCCTATGGGAGCTGTCTACACCTAACACCCTAACATGTACCCTGAGTCTAAACACCCCTAATCTGTCCCCCCTACACCGCCGCATCTAAATAAAGTTATTACCCCCTAAACCGCCGCTCCCGGAGCCCACCGCAAGCTACTCTATACATATTAACCCCTAAACCGCCGCTCCTGGAGCCCACCGCAACTATAATATATGTATTAACCCCTAAACCGCCACTCCCGGAGCCCACCGCAACTATAATAAATGTATTAACCCCTAAACCGCCGCTCCCTGAACCCGCCGCAACCTATATTAAACGTATTAACCCCTAATCTGCCCCCCCCTACACCGTCGCCACCTATAATAAATTTATTAACCCCTATCCTGCCCCCCACTACGCCGCCGCCACTGTAATAAAATTATTAACCCCTAAACCTAAGTCTAACCCTAACCCTAACGCCCCCCTAACTTAAATATTAATTAAATAAATCTAAATAATATTTCTATTATTAACTAAGTTAATCCTATTTAAAACTAAATACTTACCTTTAAAATAAACCCTAATATAGCTACAATATAAATAATAATTATATTGTAGCTATCTTAGGATTTATTTTTATTTTACAGGCAACTTTCAATTTATTTAACTAGGTACAATAGCTATTAAATAGTTATTAACTATTTAATAGCTACCTAGCTAAAATAAACTGAAATTTACCTGTAAAATAAATCCTAACCTAAGTTATAATTACACCTAACACTACACTATACTTTAATAAATTATTCCTATTTAAAACTAAATACTTACCTGTAAAATAAACCCTAATATAGCTACAATATAAATAATAATTATATTGTAGCTATCTTAGGATTTATATTTATTTTACAGGTAACTTTGTATTTATTTTAGCTAGTTAGAATAGTTATTAAATAGTAATTAACTATTTAATAACTACCTAGCTAAAAGAAATACAAAATTACCTGTAAAATAAATCCTAACCTAAGTTACAATTAATGGAAAACGAAGATGTTATAGAGATACAACACTCAGCTGCTTTAATGCCAACTCCCAGAGGATACAATTGGTTTAACCTCTAAAAACCAAGGTGGATACAAAACAGAAAAGAGTGATCTGGGATGGCGCTCAACAAAGGAGAGCTAAGAGGTATAATGTATTAAGTGCAAGGGCTCTGATATTAAATATATATGTGTGTATACAATAGTAATATTTATAATAAATATGGAATTGATGTAGGCCAATAGCAATAAACTATTCCGATATAAAAAATGTAGCAGTTAAACGGATGGAAAAAAATTAAATTTAAATAATGTTTATTACATAAGTGACATTAGATAAAAAATAATGATGCCGGCATCTAAAAACAAACACAATATGAACAATAAGAAATATCAATTTAAAAATGTGTACGAACATATGATCTCATCTAGAACAAATAATAGCAGAAAAGAGATACATAAGAATTCTAAAACCTGTATCTTCCTGTTAATATCGCAACAATGTCCAGAGAGTAGTTGTTTGTTTTGTGCAAACTTGTAGCCAGAAACTCCGGATAAAATGTGTACTCCTTTCCTCAGTATTGAGAATCAGTACAGCGTTCTCTGCAAGCGGTGGAGGATACTGTGATCCCCGTATGTACACAAACAGTTCCGGGCTGTAGTGCAAAAAGTGTTCCGGTGTAGGTAACTCTTTGATAATCCCACAGGGTATGGTAAAGAACCGAAGTTCCAAACAGGATGTTGATTACACAGATGGATTAGTATGAGTAGGTCCTGGGACAGGAATTACACATATGGAGCCAGCTCAAACCAAGTTTTAATAGCTGCCCGATGTACCTGTCCTATCTACTTACGTATCCAATCTGTTGCTTACAATTATATTAGTCTTGTGCACAGGAGCAATCGGCAAATCTACGCGTTTCAGCCGCCAGGGGCCTTTATCAAGATCCTTTTTGTATTTTGTATTTCTTTTAGCTAGGTAGTTATTAAATAGTTAATAACTATTTAATAACTATTCTAACTAGCTAAAATAAATACAAAGTTACCTGTAAAATAAATATAAATCCTAAGATAGCTACAATATAATTATTATTTATATTGTAGCTATATTAGGGTTTATTTTACAGGTAAGTATTTAGTTTTAAATAGGAATAATTTATTAAATTATAGTGTAGTGTTAGGTGTAATTATAACTTAGGTTAGGATTTATTTTACAGGTAAATTTCAGTTTATTTTAGCTAGGTAGCTATTAAATAGTTAATAACTATTTAATAGCTATTGTACCTAGTTAAAATAAATTGAAAGTTGCCTGTAAAATAAAAATAAATCCTAAGATAGCTACAATATAATTATTATTTATATTGCAGCTATATTAGGGTTTATTTTAAAGGTAAGCATTTAGTTTTAAATAGGATTCATTTAGTTAATAATAGAAATATTATTTAGATTTATTTAATTAATATTTAAGTTAGGGGGGGGCGTTAGGGTTAGGGTTAGACTTAGGTTTAGGGGTTAATAATTTTATTACAGTGGCGGCGGTGTAGTGGGGGGGCAGGATAGTGGTTAATAAATTTATTATAGGTGGCGACGGTGTAGGGGGGGCAGGATAGGGGTTAATAAATTTAATATAGATTGCGGCGGGTTCAGGGAGAGGCGGTTTAGGGGTTAAACTATTTATTTAGTTGCGGCGAGGTGCGGGATCAGCAGGATAGGGGTTAATAATTTTATTATAGAGGGCGACGGTATAGGGGGGGGCAGGATAGGGGTTACTAGGTATACTGTAGGTGGCAGCGGTGTCCGGGAGCGGCGGTTTAGGGGTTAATACATTTATCAGAGTTGCGGCAGGGTCTAGGAGCGGCGGTTTAGGGGTTAGTAACTTTATTGAATTGCGGGAGGCTCCGTGGGGCGCAGGTATAGGGATAGAACAGTGTAGTTTAGTGTGAGTGCTTAGTGACAGGCTAGCAATAAAGCTGGGAAAAAGCTGAAGAGCAGCGAGATCGGATGAGTGATAACTCTCACAGTCCGCTGCTCATCGCCCCGTGGCTTTTTGACAGCTTTATTTGATAACTTAGGCGAACGTATTCAAGGTCCGCGGCGGCGAAGGTAGGCGAGCTTAGGCGGGCGTATTGGGCCGGCGAAGGCTGAAAAGTAGACGTCTTGATAACTACCCCCCATAGACACATGTGGTGGGACTGCCCAAAGGTCCAAACACTCTGGGGGAAACTTTCAACCATGATAGGACACCTACTGAATGAGAGAATAACCCTCACAATATCACAGGCACTACTACATGATAGGGTAAGACCATTCAACAAGACAATAAATAGCTTTATCAGAATACTATGCATGTGCATGAGAATATGTATCGCCAGACATTGGAAAGTGGGGACGCCCGCTTGGCAAGAAGTGGTTGATAAGATTGTAGATACATTTAACTTATCAGACATGGTGGCCTGGTCACAGGGACAGCAAGAACAGTTTCAGAAAATAGGGTTTTATTGGTTGTTAAGGAAGGGGGAGCTTCAGAATGAATTAGAGCACGATTGACTGATCAGGCAGTGGTGGTGGTAGGCGATAACATCAAATAGGGCAGAGATCATAGGATGGGTCGATACCTCCCAGATAATTAAGCAAAATTTGTGAATGATAGATAGTTAAACTAAGATATTCCCAAAAGAGATGGAGACCAACAGACACAACCTGGAAGTAGGGGGGGGGGGTTTATGAGTTGAAGTTTTAGTTATTCCATCCATATCATCACATACAACCTGTACATCACAGAGTGAGATAATCCAGACACCTCAAAAGTCTCTCTTATGAAAGTCGCAGAAGGAATGGATTCATGGAACTGGAGGGCTCTCCCTACTAGAGGGATTGCTGTCAGTGCTGGGTGATGGATTTGGTTTTGTTCTCTTTGTTTTCCCAATCTTGGAAACAAGTGACTTTTCTGTGGTAGTTTTCTCATCATCTTCTGTGCGACTTGTGGTTCTGTTTCCTCCATTGAGATCTCGAGTTTAGCAAGTATCAATTGTCCCTCCTCTACAGATGAGCAGGAATAAGTTGTATTTTGAGTAAAGACCAGTTTAAAAGGGAAATTCCACCGATATCTCAGCTTTTCTCTGATCAGTGAGGTCACTACTGGCTTCATCTTTCAATGTCGTCTTAATGTTATAGGGGATAGATCTGTGCAAATTTGAAGATTGTGACCCTCATAGGTAACAGTTCTTGCTTGTCTCGCTGCTTGTAGAATAAGCTCTTTAATATGATAATAATGCAGCTTGACTATTATGTCTTTTGTTTTGGATTGAGAGGGCTTAGTGAGGGCTCTGTGAATTCTATCAAATAGTAGCATGCTCGGTTCTGTGTCAGGTATAAGTTGATGAAAGATTTCTGACACATCTGCTTAAAGATTTTTATAATCTTACGGTAAGTTTCTTAGTCTCAGATTTGATCGTCTAGACCGGTTTTCCAGGTCCTCCACCTGATCTTCGAGCTTTTTAATATAGATAGAATGATCAAGCAAGATATGTTGGATTTGGGGAATTTCTTCTGTAATATCATCCAGTTTATTTTCGAGTTCTTTTGTTCTCCCACCTATTTCTCTTATATCTTGTTTAAGATCCTGCAGCGCTGTCTTTAAATCTTCATGAAAGAAGGTTTTGATTTGGGTTAACAGTTAATTGTTTGGGATATCTCCCATCGGTTGAGTATCTTCATCTGTGACTTCCAGGACATTGCTTATTTTCGATGGAGAGTTTGTTTTGTCGAAAGTCTTTTGTTTTAACTGCGACCTGGAGAGGCAATCTTTCATTGATTGATTTCTGCTTTTCATCTTATCTAGTGTCTTCACCAAGGTTTGCAGACAAAAAGAAACAAGTAAGCGCTTGGATCTGAGTTGTATTACCTTGCTCCTCTCCTCTTCCCCTCACTCTCCCCCCTCTTGTTGCAGGGGTCACACTACTTCCATTTTATTTCTTATATAACATTTCTGTTAAGCTTCAGCTCGTATCTGACTGAGACTGCTCCAGGTTGGATTTCAATATTTTAGTGGATCATTGGGGAGGAATTCTCTAGCAGTATAATCTGTATTCGTCACTTGATGGTCGGGGGTCTGAAGTTCCTGTGTCTACATGACATTCAGCGCCACACAGAATCTCCCTAAGTGTGTCTTGGTCCTGCGTATTATATCTGCTTTACCAAGTTAGTGAGATGATGGTTGGATTATGTAGTGGCTTGATAGGAACTTTAAAAGTCCAGGCCCCCTAGGAAGAAGCTTTTATCTTCTCAAAATTCCTTTTGGCCTTTCTAGCGTTTGTGCCTTCGGTCATCCTTTTTGTTCAGAAGATTTTCCTTATTCCTCTATATGATATACAACAACAATGTCTTCAAGTCTGATGGTTCCCCTTAGTATGTGTTGATAGGGGGGTTCTGTGCCAGCCCGTCTTTTATAATGTCTCTGATAGAGCTGCCATGCAGCTTGCCTCCCTTAATATGGCTGTCTGACTTTTACTTCTGCTGTGTATTAGTTGTTTTCATGAGCTGTGCACTGTTTATAAGCTTATGATTTAAGTCTCTCTCCGAATGGCCCTACACCCTTTAATATTGAGTTAAAGTTTTATGCAGCTCACCTTCTGGCTTACGTTGTGTTTTGAGTTGGCTACAGCTTCTGAGCGGGATTTTCCCACCCGACGATTCTCTGGCTCTCCTCTGTTCTCCGAGCTCTGGGAATAATGTTGAGGGCTCGTTCAGGTCCGGACCCAGCTTATGTTTGTCTGGGGTTGACTCGGTTTACAGGGCCGGCATGTCGCCGATTTCCGACCTCCGTGCTAGGCCGCATCCGCAGCCTTTCCTAGTTCCGTCTGCGCTTCTAGCCTTCGTTCTCTCTTTTATCACAAAAACGGTGTCAAGTCTCCTGCAGGGTTTTCCAGAATCCCCTTCAACACCTGTTGCTCTATTTCTTGGCTTGTTATATGTTTTAAAGCACTTTGACAAATATTTCTGGCGGAGCTCCTGCAATGTGCGTCTTCCCTGTTGCACCATTCTGTTAGGCCAACACCCAATTATTTATAAATGAAAATCATGTAAATTGTCAGGGGTGCCTAAACGTTTGCATACGACTGTATATATATATATATATATATATATATATATATGACAAGCTTTCAATGTCGCTTTTTTATCACTGTGACAAGTGATTAAATTGTATATTTATATATAATTGGTATATGTAATTTTTCTTTGTTTTATTAGTATGGACATTCAATTTCAACAGCGCATGCGCACATTTATTTGCCGCAGCAAAATCCGACAGGACAACTTCCTTGTCAGAATCTGCTACCTTTCAGTGCGTGTGCTGCTGATTTAAATAATCGCTTTCCACACATTTCTTTTTAACATATGTGGAGTGCGATTATGTAATACTGAGCATGTGCACAGACAGGTAGCAAATTCTGACAGGTAGCAAATTCTGACATGGTAAGAAATTCTGACAGGTAGCAAAATTGAGATGGTTGCAAATTCTGACAAGGTAGTAAATTCTAACAAGGTAGTAATTCTGACAGGTTGCAAATTCTGACAGGTTGCAAATTCTGACAAGGTAAGAAATTCTGACAGGTAGCAAATTCTGACACGGTTGCAAATTCTGACAAGGTAGTAAATTCTGACAGGGTAGTAATTCTGACAAGGTAGCAAATTCTGACAGGTTACAAATTCTGACAGGTTACAAATTCTGACAGGTTACAAATTCTGACAAGGTAGCAAATTCTGACAGGTTACAAAATCTGACAGGTTGCAAATTCTGACAGGTTGCAAATTCTGACAGGTTGCAAATTCTGACAAGGTAGCAAATTCTGACAGGTTGCAAATTCAACAGCGCATGCACGCATTTATTTGCCGCAGCAAAATCCAACAGGACAACTTCCTTGTCAGAATCTGCTACCTCTCAGTGTGTGTGCTGCTAATTTAAATAATCGCTTTCCACACATTACTTTTTAACATATGTGGAGTGTGATTACGTAATACAGAGCATGCGCACAGACAGGTAGCAAATTCTGACAGGTAGCAAATTCTGACATGATAAGAAATTCTGATAGGTAGCAAATTCTGACAGGTTGCAAATTCTGACAGGTTACAAATTCTGACAGGTAGCAAATTCTGACAGGTAGCAAATTCTGACAAGGTAGCAAATTCTGACATGGCTGCAAATTCTGACAAGGTAGCAAATTCTGACATGGTTGCAAATTTTGACAAGGTAGCAAAATCTGACAAGGTTAAGGCTTCAAAATTCCTTGAAAAACTAGTTTTCGATCACCTAACCCAATTTCTGTCCTTCAACTCATTGCTCGACCCCCTGCAATCTGACTTCCATCCCCAACACTCAACTGAGACTGCCCTCACCAAGGTTACTAACAATCTCCTTTCTGCTAAAAACAAAGGCTACTACGCTACAGGGAGTGCAGAATTATTAGGCAAGTTGTATTTTTGAGGATTCATTTTATTATTGAACAACAACCATGTTCTCAATGAACCCAAAAAAACTCATTAATATCAAAGCTGAATAGTTTTGGAAGTAGTTTTTAGTTTGTTTTTAGTTATAGCTATTTTAGGGGGATATCTGTGTGTGCAGGTGACTATTACTGTGCATAATTATTAGGCAACTTAACAAAAAACAAATATATACCCATTTCAATTATTTATTTTTACCAGTGAAACCAATATAACATCTCAACATTCACAAATATACATTTCTGACATTCAAAAACAAAACAAAAACAAATCAGTGACCAATATAGCCACCTTTCTTTGCAAGGACACTCAAAAGCCTGCCATCCATGGATTCTGTCAGTGTTTTGATCTGTTCACCATCAACATTGCGTGCAGCAGCAACCACAGCCTCCCAGACACTGTTCAGAGAGGTGTACTGTTTTCCCTCCTTGTAAATCTCACATTTGATGATGGACCACAGGTTCTCAATGGGGTTCAGATCAGGTGAACAAGGAGGCCATGTCATTAGATTTTCTTCTTTTATACCCTTTCTTGCCAGCCACGCTGTGGAGTACTTGGACGCGTGTGATGGAGCATTGTCCTGCATGAAAATCATGTTTTTCTTGAAGGATGCAGACTTCTTCCTGTACCACTGCTTGAAGGTGTCTTCCAGAAACTGGCAGTAGGACTGGGAGTTGAGCTTGACTCCATCCTCAATCCGAAAAGGCCCCACAAGCTCATCTTTGATGATACCAGCCCAAACCAGTACTCCACCTCCACCTTGCTGGCGTCTGAGTCGGACTGGAGCTCTCTGCCCTTTACCAATCCAGCCACGGGTCCATCCATCTTGCCCATCAAGACTCACTCTCATTTCATCAGTCCATAAAACCTTAGAAAAATCAGTCTTGAGATATTTCTTGGCCCAGTCTTGACGTTTCAGCTTGTGTGTCTTGTTCAGTGGTGGTCGTCTTTCAGCCTTTCTTACCTTGGCCATGTCTCTGAGTATTGCACACCTTGTGCTTTTGGGCACTCCAGTGATGTTGCAGCTCTGAAATATGGCCAAACTGGTGGCAAGTGGCATCTTGGCAGCTGCACGCTTGACTTGTCTCAGTTCATGGGCAGTTATTTTGCGCCTTGGTTTTTCCACACGCTTCTTGCGACCCTGTTGACTATTTTGAATGAAACGCTTGATTGTTCGATGATCACGCTTCAGAAGCTTTGCAATTTTAAGAGTGCTGCATCCCTCTGCAAGATATCTCACTATTTTTGACTTTTCTGAGCCTGTCAAGTCCTTCTTTTGACCCATTTTGCCAAAGGAAAGGAAGTTGCCTAATAATTATGCACACCTGATATAGGGTGTTGATGTCATTAGACCACACCCCTTTTCATTACAGAGATGCACATCACCTAATATGCTTAATTGGTAGTAGGCTTTCGAGCCTATACAGCTTGGAGTAAGACAACATGCATAAAGAGGATGATGTGGTCAAAATACTCATTTGCCTAATAATTCTGCACTCCCTGTATACTCATCTTACTTGACCTCTCTGCTGCCTTTGACACTGTTGGTTTTCTACGGACTCTCAGCTCTCTTGGGCTCTGTGACACTGCCCTCTCCTGGATTAACTCTTATCTCTCTAACAGATCCTTCTCCTTCTCTTTTGCTGGTGACTCCTCCTCTCTTTTGCCTCTGTCTGTTGGAGTACCTCAAGGCTCTGTCCTGGGTCCTCTACTCTTCTCTATTTACACTTCTTCACTGGGTAAACTTATCAACAGCTATGGCTTCAGCTATCATCTCTATGCTGATGATACCCAGATCTACCTTTCCACCCCTGCACTCTCTCCTTCTGTCAATTCTCACATCAGCGACTGCTTATCTGGCATTTCCTCCTGGATGGCCTCTCACCACCTAAGAATAAACATGTCCAAGACCGAACTACTTCTAATTCCCCCCTCTAACTCTACTCCAGTTTCTAATTTTTTTATCACTGTTGGCGGCACCACTATCTCTCCATCACCCCAAGTCTGCTGCCTCAGAGTCACGCTTGACTCAAATCTGTCCTTCATCCCCCACATCCAATTGCTCTCTTCATCCTGCCGCAACCACCTACGCAATATCTCTAAAATTCGTCCGTTTCTAAGTGCTGAAACTACTAAACAGCTAATCCACTCCCTGGTATTTTCCCGACTTGACTACTGTAACAACTTACTAACTGGCCTCCCTCTCTCCCCTCCAATCCATCCTAAATGCATCTGCCAGGCTAATCCACCTCTCTCGACCCTCTGTTTCTGCTGCACCTCTCTGTGAGTCCCTTCACTGGCTCGCCATTTACAACAGAGTTAATTTGAAATTCTCACCCTGACCTATAAAGCCCTCACTAATGCTGCCCCATCCTACCTGTCCTCTTTTATCAACAAATATACTCCTGCCTGCCCCCTAAGATCCAACAACGACCTGCTTCTTGCATCCTCTACCATCACCTCCTCTCATGCCAGACTACAGGACTTCTCTTGTGTGGCACCAACCCTCTGGAACGCACTTCCTCGTGCTGTTAGACTTGCCCCTAACCTCTCCTCCTTTAAACGTTCCCTAAAGACCTTTCTGTTCAGGGAAGCTTATCACCCGACTTATTAACAAACTAACTTCACTTAACTAACAGTTGCCCTCTATCTCCTCACTAATATCATTCTCACCTTTGCAGTCCCCATCTCCTGTTTCCCATCCTCCTACCCATCTAGATTGTAAGTTCCCACAGGAATAGGGCCCTCAATTCCCCCTGTATTTGTCTGTAAAATTTTGTCTTTTATCGTATTTTTTCTCCATTGTACTGTTATCCTTGTACCCATGGGCAGTGCAGCAGAATCTGTTGGTGCTTTATAAATAAAGAATAATAATAATAATGAAATAAATGATAAAGTTTATCTTTATAACTTTGGAAAAGATCAGGTTAAGAAGAAGAAATTTCTTCCATCATGGAAGGGTCCTTTTGTCGTTACTAACAAAATATCTCTGGTCGCCTATAAAATTAGGATACCCAAAAATGATAGTTTTATGGATAAGTGGGTCCATATTAATCAGTTGCATGCATACCATCCTAGATCCCAACTACAAGTCATAGAGGGAGAATGAAATACCATATCCCCAAATGTTCTAAAGAAATGCTGTAGTTTAAAAGATGCCTAACTAATGAGCATAAGGGCTCAAAAATAACAGACTCTCTTCATAGAAGACTGCCTATAATGTATACTGTCAACATCCTCACCAAATACCACTGACTTCAAGCCAATTCAAATGCATGTGTCCTACATCTATTTAAAATTGGAAGGGGGAATTATGTCAAGGTATCTGTAGATGTCAGTGGACAATACACACACACATATATATATATATATATATATATATATATATATATATATATATATATATATATATATGATAAAATTAATATGAAATCTCTCAAAAAGCATGCTCATGTTATCACTAAGTACACTCTATGTATTCCACATCTGAGAACAAAGGATTGTTTTTAAAGACTTCCTGCCTAAAGTGTGAAGTTAAAACAGCTCAGATCACAAACCAAAAGGTCCCAATTATCCATTTCAAAGGAAGCCTGGATAAATATTTTTTTTTTCTTATCTAAAAAAAAACAACAATCGTCAAGGAATTGTAGCTTTTACCAACTAAAGCCCCCTGTTGAGCTCCATACACATCTTGCCCAGCCATGCGTCCCTGTTGTATTGAATCAACATCTGTACTAGCTAAACAAATAAACATGTCTACATTGTGACTATCATAATACACTATTAAAATACAACTTGTATTTAGATTTCAAGTAAAATATACCTCAGTATTGTAGGAAAATATATATTTTAATGGATATGGGAGATTGTCTATGCCTAAGATGGATAATATGGAAAGCTGAAAACCTAAAAATCCAGATTTCAACATGTCTTAACCTATGTATTTTTTTTTAACATAGGATGCTTTAAGGTTTTAATATGGCCAATGTTATTAATCTATTTCTTTATTTTCCAGGCATATAACAAATACACATGTGGTTGTCCCAATATGAGGTGTACTGAATATGAAATATGCTATGTGTTTATATGAATAAAAGGAAATAACCAAATGCTATTTTTAAATGGATTTTAAGAGAATAATTAGCAGTATAAATTATTTATTAATATGATTATTAAAAACATACTGTGTTTGATATTGGAGTAATCAGAAAACTGACATGATACTATCCTATCTATAATTCAAATTGTAAGTGATTAATGCAAACAGTTATAATGGTTTAAATAATCACTTTATAAAGATATATTAAATTGTAGCCAAAATGGATGATGGGACTGCATTCCTGGTTGTCTGCTGCCACCTATAGATCAGAGACGGTATTACAGCTCAGGGAGGCGTCTCCCAGGTTGACCAATGAGATGTTCAGCTCCAAAGGGCCTCCCCTATTGTTTCATCAATGATTAAAGGGACAGTCAACACCAGAAATGTTGTTGTTTTAAAAGATAGATAATCCTTTTATTACCCATTCCCCAGTTTTGTACAGCCACCACGGTTATATTAATATACTTTTTACCTCTGTGATTACCTTGTATCTAAGCATCTTCTGACAGCCCCCTGATCACATGACATTTTATTTATTATCTATTGACTTTCATTTTAGCCAATTAGTGCAGTGTCTGCCACAATTCACAGGCATGCTCACAATGTTATCTATATGGCTTACAGGAACTAGCTCTCCCCTGCTGTGAAAAGCAAATACAAAAGCATGTGATTAGAGGCAGCCTTCAAGGGCTTAGAAATTATCATACAAGCCTTCCTAGGTTTAGCTTTCAACTAAGAATACCAAGAGAACAAAGCAAAATTGGTGATAAAAGTAAATTGGGAAGTTGTTTAAAATTACATACCCTATTTGAAACATGAAAGTTTTTTTTGGACTTGACTGTCCCTTTAAGACAATATAAGCTGAATGCAACAGGAGAAGGGGCTGACTTTTTTTCTGGAAGACTGGTAACTGAAATTGGCTGAGTTGGATACAGTTACTTTAAGCAAATTGGACTACCTTTTCTTATCCATATTGCAAATATTTTCATATGAGGTGAAACAAAGAAGTTTTGGGAACTGAATTATCAATTTGTTCATTTTGGGTGAAGTATACGCGTTTGTTAAATATATATATATATATATATATATATATATATATATATATATATATATATATATTATTTAAATCAAAGGTATTTAGTCACTATAACTAAACTGCAGTTAATTTAGAAGAGCAACTTGTATTTCAGCTTGCATCCATAGTTTTGCATAGTTTTAAGCTTGCCTTTTGTATGCTAAATAATTTATCTTTGCAAATATATAAATATATTTTAGAATTTGTCTCAACTGTAGGTAATTAAAGGGACATGAAACCCACATTTTTTCTTTCATGATTTAGAAAGAGAATACAATTTTAAACATCTTTCTAATTTACTTATATTATCTAATATGTTTTATTCTCTTGATATTCTTTGCTGAAAAGCATATCTAGATATGCTCAGTAACTGTTGATTGGTTGCTGCACATAGTGATTGGCTCACCATGTGCATTGCTTTTTCTTTAACTAAGGATATCTAAAAAATGAAGCAAAATAAATAATAGAAGTAAACTGAAATGTTGTTTAAATTTATATTCTCTATCTAAATCATGAAAGAAAGATTTTGGGTTTAGTGGCCCTTTAAGAACTATTTCAGCATAGATAAATTGGCATTTAAACTGACTGTTTACATTAAGAATATACATACTTCTGTTGTTCTAATTAGAATAGTTTTAGAATCATTTGTGGGTTAAATAACTTAATTGTACCAGTCTGAATGTTAGTGGCTTATATCTTGGTCTCATTGTGGTATTTTAATGAAATTCAATTGTGAATAAGGTTAATTATAAAGTTACAATTTGGTTTGCTTTGTAAAGAGTATTGCAACAGTTTAAACACTGTATAGTTTGATTCATATTTTGGTTCCTATAAATATAATTCAATGTGTCTATAAATTTTAACTAATATAAAGAATTTAGGAATTTACATTAATTTTATCGTCTTGGTATATGCATTTTTATTGGGGGGTTTATTTTATAGAATAATTATTAAATATATTGTATTATAACCCAGCCATATACTGAAATATCCAAATATTCAAATGCCCTTTTGCATCTTTCCTGAAGAAAGAAAAACGCAGATAAAGCCGCAGATATCGCAGAGGATACCTGAGCTACAAATCTATAGGCAAATACACTCCTCCAAGAGATTGAGAGGAACCGCAGGGCACTGTATGTGATGCCAAAGAGGCTTGGGACACTTGAGGAGAAGGCTGTGGCATTGCTTAAACAGCACTATCCCGGGAGACATAAGACTCAACATGTAACAACTGATCTGTATTTCAAAATGGCAAGACATTAGATAAAACTAATTATTTGTCCTGAAGGATATGAGGCTCTAAACAAAATATGAGGCTTTAAACAAAATTAGGCATAAATGTTCTTTTCATATTATGGTCCACCAGCGCCAATAAACATATATTGGAAGTCTTGGTAAATACTCCAGGAAGTATACCACTAACTACAATGGATAAAAATTATAATATAACATGTCTATGAAATCCTTAACCAGACAATTAAGGTAAGCAACACGTAGGAACATCAATGTGGACCCCTGAACATAATGGGCATATTTACAACAGTCTCCAGCTCCTAAAACGAATGCTCACTACACAGAATGGAATTAAAATACAATGCGTACTGTCACTTTAAGAGCAAAAATATTGCTATTTATATAACTCCTACACGGAACCCGATTTTAGAATGAGGGGACAAGTAAGCCAGAGGCAGGGAACACAGAGCTCATACATTTATAGAGCTTTATTGAACTTCAAAGCAGGAGGAGAAATGAGTCCACAATAACGTTAACATTTCCTGTAAAAACTGAAAAAACGCAGAGCCTAATCTGAGGAGATAATAAATAAAGAAGACCACAAAGGGTCTTCTTGTGGGAAAACCCACAAAAAAGAAAAACTCCAAAAATTAAAGGATGGTATATATAATCTATCATCTCACTCACTTAACGATGATGAGATTAGGGTCCTGGGTAGAGGCTTGTCTTTTTGTCCTCCCAACCCACACAATCTTTTTGATCTATTTGTAGATTTGAATACATACACCCGTAAGCTTTCTCTGCAAAGATATTTTGCCATTAAAACTTTGAAAAATAAAAAGATGGATGGTTCTCCCATATTACTTGATTCTCAAGGTGAGAGAAATCCTTCTACCATAGTTTTGTATGACCCATCTCAGATCGCTGAAGATTTATTTGAGGGAGTCATACATACCACACTGGCTCCTATATCTAATTTTAATCCCCCCAAAGAGGATGTAATCTATATAGATTTATATCAGCAGCTAGTCCTGAAAGATTGGGAATCTATCCCAAATAGAGTTTTAGGGAAAAAGAGAACATGGCCTAATGAAGCAAGAGCCTTGAAAAGCTTCATGGATGACCAAAATTCGGTCATCCGTCAAGCTGATAAAGGCGGTGGTATCGTCCTACAAAATTACTCTGATTACATTAACGAAGCTCAGCGGATCTTGGGAGATAGGGACTACTATATTAAGCTCACTTATGATCCTACTAATGACTATTCTAAAATTCTAAAAAATCTACTAGAGCATCATTTCTAATATCCTTACCAAAAAAGAAAAAAGGTATCTTACACCAGATCATCCAAACATTCCTTATTATTACCATCTCCCCAAGATCCAAAAGCATGAGAAAATACCCCCAGGAAGGCCCATTATAGCAGGTATGAAAAGCATTACGGATAGATTGTCCGAGTACATAGATACCTACTTGCAGAGATATGTAGTAAGTTTACCTTACTACATTAAAGACACTAAAGACTTGCTACATAAACTATCTGGTATCAAATATAACTATGATAGAAATTATATGTGGCTTTCCTGTAATGTGGGTTCTCTGTACTCGAACATATCACATGATTTAGACATCTATACTACTGAGATATATCTGAACAGAGACCAATATATGCCCACTATCCAGAAAGAATATTTAATAACTTTAATTGATTATATTTTGAAACACAACTATTTTCAGTTTCTCGATGATTTCTTTTTGCAGATCAAAGGAATGGCCATGGGCACCAGATTTGCCTCTAGCTTTGCTAACCTCTTTGTGGGGCACTTTGAAGAAATTTACATCTATAATTCAGAGTGGAGGGGCAATCTGGTGTTCTATTGCCGTTATATTGACGACCTCATCTTTATTTTTGATTGGTCCTCAATAGAAGCAGGGGAATTTGTTTCCCACCTCAATAATAACACCATGGGCATCAGTTTTACCCATAATCTGCAAAGGGAGACCATTGAATTTTTGGACGTAGTACTCAGTTGGGATCAGGAGGGCAGTGTATCTACTTCTACTTATTTTAAACAAGTAGATTGTAACAATTTCTTACACTTCTCTAGCAACCACTTGACCAAATGGAAAACAAATATTCCCTATAGCCAGTTCTGTAGGTTGAGAAGAAATTGTAGCACTATTGAACAGTATATACTACTCAATCAAAAATACTTATATCTAGATTTATAGAGAAAGGCTACCCAACAGAACTGGTCCATAAGGGATTTGATAGAGCCAAAATGCTAGATAGAGCACATCTATTGGATACCTCTATGATTAAAAACAAAGAAAATAAGACAGATGTGAACAAACAACCACTTTTTGTTACCCAGTACAATTCCAACCATCAGTTAATATCTAAAGTACTTAAAAAGCATTGGCCTATCTTGTTGAAAGATCCTGTTCTGAAGAAAATTCTACCTTCTCAGCCAAAACTTGTATACAGGAGGGCGCCAACGTTTAAACAAAAACTGGCGCCCAGTAAAGTGGTGATGTCTAGGAAGAATCTACGTCATAATAAAATAAAGTACAACCCTGTTCCATTTTTTTCACCTAATAGGATAGGTGCTTATAGATGTGGGAAGAAGTCTTGCTATATGTGTAAGTACATTACCCATGGGTCTGCCAGTATTGTATCCCATAGCACAGGTGAGTGTTTTTCTATACAGAATCGCATATCATGTGACTCCAGTTACGTCATTTATGCACTCAACTGTAAATGTGGGATGCAGTATATAGGTAGGATGTGCAGAAAGGTCAGAACTAGATGGAGTGAACATCTGAGGAATATTAAGTCCAAATCCCTTAAACATACTGTTTCCAGACATGTTTGTTATGAACATACCCCAGGGATATGCAATATGAGGATCACACCCATAGAGTGTATTGCTCATGATAACCAGTCCAATAGGTTCTCTAAGCTTAGGCAAAGGGAAAGCTATTGGATCTACAAATTCAATAGTTTGTTTCCCTTGGGTCTCAACGAGGTTATAGACTCTGCTGCCTTTGTTTAATAATAATTTTTTGTACGATATCTTTAGAATATATTTTTTTTACCTTATTTTCACTTATATGTCTATATATCATCATAGACATATATCATTATGCTTATTTAGGACTGTGTAGATAAGGACTTTTATATATATATATATATTTTATCTCGTTTTCTGTAAACCGGATTCTCCACTCATCCATTGTTGTCATTTGTAATATATCTCACTGACATTTACACACATATATGTATATATATGTGCATATATGCATATCATAGTGTATGTTCATTTATGATTGTCCCAGTCATGACATTAAATACAGCTGTTCACACACATATATATATATATATATATATATTTACATAAGCACCACACCTCATTTTTAGGTCATATTAATTTATATAGGATGTTTAACTAATTAATGAATAAATTTTACTTATTAATAAAAACATTGGTCATATGCATTAAATTAAAGTGCCTTGCCACTGCAGATTCTTTCACATATTCCCTAGTGTCCCTTATATGCTCTCTTATCCGGGACCTTAGTTCTCTGGTCGTTTGGCCAGTATACTGTAAATTACAATGTTTACACTCAAGGAGATATACAACGAATGTAGTTCTGCAGTTTGCATAAAACTTGTGCAACATTTCATCGCCAGTTTGCATGCTTTTAAAACCATTACCTACACATATGAAGTTACACGTAACACAAGAGCCATGACCACACTTGTAAGTCCCTTTCTTTCTAATCCAATCACTTTTATCCTGACTTGCAGAACAAATCAGACTAGGAGACAATCTAGAAGACAATGTAGGTGGTCTTTTCGACACAAATTTACAATTCCCAATCTGGGATCTTAAAACCTCATCCTCATCAAGTAAGTGAAGATTTTTCTTCAAAATAGAGCAGACTTGATTAAATTGGCCTGAATATTCTGTAGAAAAGACCACTGTTTCTTGTGTTACAGCACCACGTCTGACCGATCCCTGGACCAAATCATGTTGTGATTTGGACCTCACCTCAATATAACTCTGACTGAGTAATGATTCATCATATCCTCTCACCTTGAGTCGTTCAATTAATGCCTTTGCTTGTTCATCAAATAGAACATCTGAATTGGTGTTTCTGCGTAACCGCATTAGCTGACCTCTTGGAATTGAACTCACCAAGTGGGGAGGATGACAGGATTTCGCATTTAGTATGGTATTACCTGCGGTTAACTTACGATATGTATCACTTATAACTATTCCATGATCCTCATCTCCCCTCAGAGTCAAGTCTAGAAAATTAGCTACAGTTCCATAGGTGTCACCTACAAAACTAAGATTGAATTCATTTTGACTCAAATAAGCAATGAAGCCATTGTAGTCAAAAGGCTCTTTAACCACAAATATCAGATCATCTATGAAACGCATGAAAAAGATGATCTAATCTTTGAACAGGTTTTCATGACTATACAAATACCTATCCTCCCAGAATCCTACATACAAATTTGCGAACGAGGGGGCAAATTTTGCCCCCATAGCCGTCCCGCAAATCTGCATGTCTGCTCTATTTTGAAGAAAAATCTTCACTTACTTGATGAGGATGAGGTTTTAAGATCCCAGATTGGGAATTGTAAATTTGTGTCGAAAAGACCACCTACATTGTCTTCTAGATTGTCTCCTAGTCTGATTTGTTCTGCAAGTCAGGATAAAAGTGATTGGATTAGAAAGAAAGGGACTTACAAGTGTGGTCAGGGCTCTTGTGTTACGTGTAACTTCATATGTGTAGGTAATGGTTTTAAGAGCATGCAAACTGGCGATTAATTTTTGCACAAGTTTTATGCAAACTGCAGAACTACATTCATTGTATATCTCCTTGAGTGTAAACATTGTAATTTACAGTATACTGACCAAACGACCATAGAACTAAGGTCCCGGATAAGAGAGCATATAAGGGACACTAGGGAATATGTGAAAGAATTTGCAGTGGCAAGGCACTTTAATTTAATGCATATGACCAATGTTTTTAATATGAAAGTCCAAGTAATTGCTCGTATCATGTTCCCACCCAGGGGAGGTGATTGGTGCAAATTATTGCTAAAACAAGAATTATATTGGATTTATAAACTTAGAACCATCACGCCCCTGGGTTTGAATCGTGAATGGGACATGAGTTACTTTGTTGAGTAATTCCTTTGTTGAGTATACATTATAGTCATATTGGTCTGGTCATAAACATATATACATATTACCACACTTATGGAATGTAAATAAGTTTTGTAGTTTCAAAGTATATAGTGTAATAGTTGGTTTCAATTTTGATCATACAGAGTAATTCTTTAAAAAACTATACGTAAATATATATTTTCTTTGATGGAGATGAACGTTGTATCATATTATTTACAATGGAGATTTCCTTTATTGAAGTATTACCATTGTTTGTTTGTCTAACATTAAAGAAAATATATTATCTTTAATATGTTGACATCTGGGAAATGTGATAGTCACACATATAATTTTGTTTGCATTTATAATACAGGCCCTCTTTTTTTATATATAATCTTGCAACTTTTTGCAATTTTGCACAATAGTAATTTTTGTGAGGAATTTTGTGTCAATAAGTTCCATTAACACTAATGTTAGGATTATAGCTCTGTTTTTTTAATTGCGTGTGTTTTTTGTTTTCTCATTTCCCTATTTTGTGGTGTCACATTATGTGATCCTATTTAGGATATCTCTATTTTCATACATTTATACATATAGATATATTATTTGTGTGCCTTTAATTGTTTATGGCAGAGCATTTGAGAAACGATGAGAAAATATGCCTGTTTATTTTTGTGCATGGAAAAGATGTTTGTTTATTTATGTGCATAGATTTAGTAATTCAATCAGAGGTTGACACATTATTATAATATTATTATCCCATTTTTCTCACCAACATTATGTATGCAATTAGGAACAGATTTTGTTTTTCTTTGTGATAGAGAAAAATGTATATATATTCATATGTGTATATATATTTTTTTAATAGCATGTTTGAATGTCATTTTATCTAATCACTTACAGGTGTATCTGCCCCTTTAAATAAGGTGTGCTGACACCTAACAAACTTACCCTATGTTTAAGTGCTCAATTGAGCACGAAACTAGTCAGGGAGTTTGGTGTTGTGTACTTTTTAGCACGTTTCAATAAAGGTAAATTTTGTTTTACTTTATTTTGCCCTGTGACTCCTTTGCGATAGTGCTGCTGTGCTTTTTGTATTTTTGCATTTATTTTTCGGCTACACCGGCCGTTTGTATTCAGCAAGCACCCCTGTGACCTGCTCTCTACTTGGATTAATCCGCCCTTATTCACGGATCTCCCAGAACTGCCGCATCTGCAGCGGCTTGGCCTCTTGTGCTAAATAACTCATGTCCATTCAGCAAGGTACGAGATCTGTTGCTCAGTGTGCCATAGACCTACAACCCGGAGCCATTCCTTCTCGGGGCCGGGTTTACCCTCTGTCTTTTATGGAGAATTGTGCTATGGAGGAGTATGTTGCTGATGCTCTGTCGCAGGGAATAATCCTGCTCTCCTGAAGGGGCTGGCTTCTTCTTTGTGAAGAAAAAGGGTGGCGAGTTAAGACCATGCATCGATTATAGGGGTCTTAATCGTCTTACCATTAAGAATGCTTACCCTATTCTGCTCATTACGGAACTATTTGACCACCTCAAGGGAGCTACGGTCTTTTCTAAACTTGATTTGAGAGGAGCATACAATCTCTTTAGTATCAAGGAGGGCCACGAATGGAAAACAGCATTTAACACCAGGAGCAGGCATTATGAGTATCTTGTAATGCCGTTTGGCCTATGTAATGCTCCTGCTGTTTTCCAGGAATTTATTAATGATGTCCTATGAGATATGTTGCAACAGTGTGTTGTGGTATATTTAGACGACATCCTCATACACTCACCCACGCTTGAGGCTCATCATTCTGATGTTACATGGGTTCTTCAGAGACTACGTGAGAATGGCCTGTTTTGTAAACTCGAGAAACGTGAGTTCCATCAGACTCACGTAACCTTCCTAGGTTATGTTATCTCCGTTGCAGGGTTCTCCATGGATCCTGACAAGTTGTCTGCAGTTCTGCAGTGGCCTCGCCCAGTTGGTCTTCGGTCTATTAAATGTTTTTTGGGGTTCGCCAATTACTATAGAAAGTTTATTAAAAACTTTTCTTCCTTGGTCAAACCTATCACAGACATGACCCGTAAAGAGAATGATCCACTCCATTTGTCACCTACTGCCATTAAGGCCTTTGATAGTCTTAAGACTGCCTTTGCTGCTGTTCCAGTTCTGGCTCATCCTAACCCTGCCCTGCCTTTCATTCATGAGGTTGATGCGTCTGAGACTGGAGTAGGTGCCCTCTTGTCTCAACGTCCTACACCTGACAGTTCCTTGCATCCGTGTGGTTTCTTTTCTAAGAAATTGTCTCCAGCGGAGTGCAATTATGAAATTGGCTACAGGGAATTAATGGCCGTAATTTTGGCACTCAAGGAATGGAGGCATCTTCTAGAGGGTACTAGCGTACCAGTGCTCATTCTTACCGACCACAAGAATTTAGCCTATCTATCTGAAGAAAAACGTTTGTCGCCCCGACAGGCGAGATGGGCACTATTTTTGTCTCAGTTTAATTATGTGGTCTCCTACCTGCCTGGTAGTAAGAATGTTAGGGCTGAAGCCCTCTCTCGACAATTTTCGCCTCTGTCCAAGGAGGAGTCTGTACCTACTCCAGTTATACCTCCTGACCATATTTTGGCTACCATACGTATTAATTTGACTTCTCCCTTGGGGGAGGAGATCCTGGCTGCACAAACCAATGCACCTCCTGAGAAACCTAGTGGTAAGTGTTTTGTTCCTGAGAATCTTCAAACTAAACTTTTCAAACTTACCACTATCCTAAAGCTGCAGGTCACCCAGGCAAGAACCAAATGATTTGGTCTGTCTATCGACAATTCTGGTGGCCAGGTCTTCGTTCTGATGTTGCTGCGTATGTTGCCTCTTGCTCAGTTTGTGCACAAAATAAGACTCGTTGATGTCTTCCTGTGGGTCTTCTTCAACCTATTGCTAATGGTGAGCATCCTTGGACACATATTTCCATGGACTTCATTGTCGAGCTCCCTGTTTCCAATGGCAACACTGTTATCCTTATGGTGATTGAACGTTTTTCTAAAATGTCACATTGCAATCCCTTGAAGAAGCTGCCTACCGGCTCGTCTGACTATTCGATTTGGCTCCTGACTCGGCTTGTCTGACTACCAGCTCTGGTTTTGATTCCTGGCTTGTTATTTGACTTGTGGACTTTTTATTATTTTTTGATATTAATAAAGGTGTGATTATTTTTGCACTTCTCGTCTCAGTCTGATTCCTGGCACCCTGACAATATTATGATTAAATGGAGTCTTCTATGTTTGAACCCAATTTTATTCTCATAATGTACTAATATTATGTAATATAATGTAAATAAAAATGTGTTACTATGTTCATACATAAAAATGTCCATATTTTTATGATGATTGTTTTTCTATTCTTTAAAAAATTATGATTCAGACAGAGGGGCCGATTTATCAAAGTGCAACGGACATGATCCGCTGTAGTGGACCATGTCAGCTGCACATCGATAAATGCCGACAGCATACGCTGCTTCTTAACCTATGTGTCTGTCAGCGCGGAAACAGCTGCTTATAGCAGCATTCACGGCATAATAGATTGGCCCCACAGCATAGAATTTTTAAAAAGTTTCCAATTTACTTCTATTATAAAATGTGCTTTTTTTCCCATGCTGCCATCGAGTGCTCTTGCTAATGAATAACATTCTTGTAAAACTGCTTCAGACACATGCACTCTCCTGAGCTTACCTCCCTGGTTTTCAACAAATGATACAAAGAGAACGAAGACAATTGCATGCTTTATCGGATTAATGAAAAAAAAAAATGTTTTTTATATCCTCTTAATATTTTATTTTTATCTTAAAAATAATTAGTCTTGCAAATAAACATGGACAATAAACGTTTTAACAATGTATAAATGATCAGAAAATGTATTTTTTATGATCCATTTATTTTTGTCTATGTTATGTGTTTAGTAAAATATACCTTGGAATAGTTTATATATTACTTTGCCCCAAATGTTACTGCCCACATGACCTCATCTTCTACTGACTATATTTACCTTTATTTTTATTTTCTTCCCCTTTACCTAGCTCTTTGTTTTGTTCACTGTATTCATTTTCTGGCATCTGGCAGTTTTCAGGTGTCTCAATAGCTTGTCAGAGGAATAGCCCAGTACTCGTTTTCTCATAGCTCAGAGGAGGTACTGACAGATGTTTATTTCCTTTCCCTCTACTAGTGTTAGTTCAGTGTCAAGAGGGGCTTTTTCCCCAGTATCCTTGAAGCCATTTTCTGGCACTCCAAGCACCGCAAGAGAATGAGATGCTTAATAGAGCCCCCAAAATATTTCACTCTGTCAGCTCAGTAT
Source organism: Bombina bombina (assembly GCF_027579735.1). Taxonomy (NCBI): domain Eukaryota; kingdom Metazoa; phylum Chordata; class Amphibia; order Anura; family Bombinatoridae; genus Bombina; species Bombina bombina. Next base: position 146,951,546 of record NC_069508.1, read on the forward strand.
GCAAATGATTTGTAATCATTCTATTAGTGAATTTTTTGTAGCATTCGCTAGAAGTACTTATTATGTCTCATACATCCTGTGTCATTCTATCTCTCTTTGAAAGGTGAGAGGGAGGCCAAATCCCTCAAGAATAGTTGTTGAGTAAGTCACTGCTCCATTATGTATCTGTCTTATTGATGTGTCTTCAAGGAGGTTGCTTAAAATTGCATGCTCTATCTGAAACATGAAAGTTTAATTTTGACTAGACTATCCCTTTAAATTTCCTTACTTGCTGTTCCATGAATGGGTAATTAGATACCGCTGTTATGTGCACCAGTTGTCCATTCATTAATACATCACTCTAGTTCAGTTTGGGATATAAAATAAAGTCATACACACATTTTAATGTCTTCATAAACCTTGTAGGAATTTCTATGTATTAAAATGTGTATTTTAAACCAGTTTATAGATTCTATGAATAATTTTTGAGTCAAAATGCGTGATCATGAATAAGTCTCAATATAAAGCTTTTAGACACAATTATATGCGTGTGTTTTTAAATTCTATCATATCTCCAATCAGTGTGCACCTTAAAGAGAACATAGAAAGTGTCCTTTAAGTCAGTTTTTCCCAACTCCAGTCCACAGGATTTTTAACATTATGGGGTAGATTTATCAAATATGGGGCGGGCATACGCTGTCAACATTTATCATTACACAAGCATTTCTTGTGAAATGCTTGTGCAATGCCACCCCCTGTACGCTATCAGGGGGTGTCAATCATCCCGATAGTATCTGATCGGGATGATTGTAGTCCACCACCTAAAAGGTGACAAACTAGTTAAGGTAAAGCGGTCTTATGATCACTGCTTTTTAACTTATGTTTCCGGCGAGCCGGAAACATTGGGCAGAGAAAGAAGTATCCGCTGCTTATTACATCTCCCCCTAGGTGTTTAACCCTTGCAAAAGGGTTAAAAACATATTTAAAGTGCAGCTTAGAGCCATAGACAGTTGCTTGTCCTGAGCAGGCACAGCCGGTGATTGCAGGGATTGCTAATTTGCTCACAGGCCGTGTCTGCTTCGGACTAAGAGAGTTTTATGTGGCTCACAAGTGAGACTTTAACTATGTGTTTACTCAATTTGCGTGGGTTAAACACATATATTTGCAGGGTCAGTAGTGCTAAAATTACATACTCCAAACTTACAATGTACCTTTAAGAAACAGATTCCCTTTTGCAGATGTTATTATATCTTTTAAACAGTATTTTTGTGTGTTAAAATAAAACTTAATTGAAAGGAAAACATAATTTTAGCTGGTAATGGTGTGAATAAAAATGGCCAATTTAACATCACACTGCTTAATTGGATTTTGTGTCATTCATTTTACCAACAATTTACAGAGTATGAAACACTTTACATGAAACATTTTAGTGTTCTGCAGTTAATAGTTGATCATCCTTGAGGATTTGTATTAATTACACCAAATATATTCTTCAAATATGTATTCATGAAAAATAGTTGGAATAAAAATGCATTTAAATTCTATTATATTTCTTTTCTGTCTAATCTGATTCTTGTTCTGCTAGAAAACATTTCAGCTCTATTTATTAAAAGACATACAGGCACGTGCATTTAGGCACGTGCATTTAAAAAAAGCAGTACACTGAAAAAATTATTTTCTAATATTTTTGTCATGTCTGGCTAGAGATGACTCTGACGTGATCTTTTTTTTATTATTTATTCTGAGAGGACAATATGGTGGCTGGTGAGTGGTGAGTCTTAACAGATCTGGGGACAAAGCTTCCATTGTTTAAAGGGACATAATACTCATATGTTAAATAACTTGAAAGTGATGTAGCATAACTGTTAAAAGCTGACAGGAAAAAATCACCTGAGCATCTCTATGTAAAAAAGGAAGATATTTTACCTCACAACTTCCTCAGCTCACCAAAGTACTGTATAAAGATTTATCTTTCAGTTACTGCCCAGCTGCAGGTTTACAAAAAATAAAAAAAAAAAATGAAGAAATGAACAGCAGCCAATCAGCAATGCTGAGGTCATGAACTCTTTTACTGTGATCTCATGAGATTTCAGTTAACTCTCATGAGATTTCATAGTAAACTTCCTTAAACTGAATAGGGAAATAACATGAATGTGCAGGAAGCTCGCTCCCTTGCCTGTCCCGGAACAGGCATACTGATTTGCTGCTTAAAGTCCTTTACAGTGGGGTGTGAATACTTAAGATATTTTGAGGTAAAATATATTCCTTTTTTACATAGAGATGTTCAGGTGATATTTTCTAGTCATTTTTTTATAGCTATGCTGCATCACTTTCAATTGTTTAAACATTTGGATATCATTGCCCTTTAAAGTGACACTGAACCCACATTTTTTATTTTGTAATTCAGAAAGAGCATGCAATTTTAAGCAACTTTCTAATTTACTCCCATTATCAATTTTTCTTCGTTCTCTTGCTATCATTATTTGAAAAAGAAGGCATCTAAGCTTTTTTTTGGTTTCAGTACTCTGGACAGCACTTTTTTATTGGTGGATGAATTTATCCACCAATCAGCAAGGACAACCCAGGTTGTTCACCAAAAATGGGCCGGTATCTAAACTTTTCTTGCATTTCAAAAAAGATACCAAGAGAATGAAGAAAATTTGATAATAGGAGTAAATTAGAAAGTTGCTTAAAATTTCATGCTCAATCTGAATCACGGAAGACATTTTTTGGGTACAGTGTCCCTTTAAGTTTCACCAAAGAAATATATTTAAACTAAAGTACTCTGAAGTGACTTCCTTGCTACTAAGCTTCTCCTACTCTAGGGCTCCCAGTCATAAAATTACAAAGTAGCTTCAATCAGGACTGGAAAATTTGCTTTTCAAAAAGAGCTGAAATATATAATTAATTCGGAAATACTCTATATGATCAGCAGCAGCCTTAAAGTATTAAAGGACACTTGAAAACTATATGTGAGCACATATCATTTTACCATTAGGATATCCACTTACCCACACAAGGAGAATATTCAAGGAGCACATTATTGAACATTCTGCATTAGATTTTTGCAATTTCATTGCACTATTTTTCACGACTTTCATCGTATATTGCATCAGACACTTTTTTATTTTATTTTCCCCTTTTTCACAACCATTTTTTAAAATTTTTTACATTATTAATTTTTTTCGCAACTTCAACGATCACTTATTGATAATTTGGAATTTGAAGAACGCACAGTGTATCTTTTTGATTTTTTATCTTTTTATTTTTGATTTTTGAATTCTTTACCACCACTAGTTTTCCAAGGATTATAGAGGATTTTTACTGTTGAAATTGTATATCATCATCATACATCACATCTATCACCACAGAGGGAACTTTACACTACATTGGATATATTAATCGGACACATTGGTCTCACCTAACTCACATTGAACTCAAAAACTCATCAAGTGATATTCATAAGTGAGAATATTTATTGAATTTTTATAATTTTTTAACAGATTTTATCAGTTTATATATAGTAAGCGTCTATGTACTATATATACCATTTTTAAAGTTAGAAGATCACTAAATTATTGTTTGTTTTTGTTTTTATTGCCACTGTAATTAGTGTTTAATTTTAGCACATGGATCCATGAATGTTATTGAATATGTATTGAATACATTTACTAAGATTTTAGAATTTTCAAGTACCCTAGCCTCCATCAGTTCAAGCGCTTTGGTAATATACATTATTTAATGCTCACTATGAAGACATGCGGATGGGTTACCAAGTCAGAAATCGTATCCACATGCTGATTAGTACATGAAGCCCATTGATGTTTATTCCCTTTAAAATATGTGCTAAGTGCTTCAACCTGTCTTCAGTAATGAAAAAGCAGACAAAATAAATGATATGTGTACGGTACATTGAATTTTTTTGTGGTTGAGTTAACATTTTTATGGGACTTTATTTTTGAGTTTAATGAGATTTATTTGTAGGGTAGATGTAAGGGTGCATTTATTTTGAAATTGTAGCAATATTCTTAGCACCATCCACAATGGTGGGCAAATCAAGAGTGGTTCAGGAATGCACCTTATGAAATGCCTGGTGGAATCCATGTTCCTGGTCCATGTTCCATCTGCATATCTGGGCGCTCCATTGGTGTGTCCAGGTCGGGCTTGGTATGCAGAAGCAGTGCACAGGTTACAATTACATTTTTGCAGTGATGGCAATGATCTTTGACTGCTTTCCCAGGGTTGCCAGCTGTCCTCCACAAAAATACTGGACAATTGTTAGGTAACCGGGCATGGGTGGTAGTTGGGGACACACAATCCTTGACACCAACATAAATAAATGTCAAAACTGATGAGTTGATCTCTTTGGCTGCCAGTTACACACAAATCAGTGATGTTTTTACCTAACTGGTAACAGTGATTTTACCCTTGATTTCCAGTGGCACACATTGCAGTGTTTCAAACCCCCCACACTATTTATTGTCATTAAAACATAAGACAGTGATTCTATTTTTTCTCTCTTGTCTGCCAGTAAGATGCAGAGTTTATGGGCTATGTTTGAAATGCATAAAGGCATAAGAGGTGGTAAACACTAAGGGGTAGATTTATTATGCAGCGAATGCTGCATTTTACGCCCATCATTTCAGACTTGCCTGAAACAGAAGTTAAGAAGCAGCAGTCGGACTGAAATCATCCCGATCTGATCCGATCCAATCGGGATGATTGACACCCCCTGCTACCGGCGGATTGACCTCGAGTTTGCAGGGGGTGTCATTGCACAAGCGTTTCACAAGAAATGCTTGTGCAATGTTAAATGTTGGCATTTAGCAAGGTCAAGCGGACATGATTTGCTACAGCGAATCATGTCCACTCGACCTTTAGTAAATCTACCCCAAAGACTGTAAAGCAATTCAGGAATGCCTAGGACGTGCATAAGGCTATCTTAAGACAAAAGTAGCATGTAATATGGGTAGACTTGATGGCCCTTTTTGGTTTTTATCTACCGTCAAATTCTATTTTTCTATTTTTAAGAATCCTTTCAAATGAAGCTGACACTTCAGGGACTTATAAAAATTAAACAGCTGACCCTATGCACACCACTTGTGTACTATTTTGTAAGCATTTTATTTTAATCTATGGGACTCCTACACCTCTTAAGCTAAAATGTGTCTATAAATTTGGTGGGGGAGACTTTGTAGTACTGGTAAGACTTAAGGATCTTTAGGGAAATGGCCACTCTGTGAGCTCCAAGATAGTGGGCCCAGTGTTTAAATACCAAACCTCACCAACCAGCACATGTAAAGGGGTTAAAACAAGAGAATTTATTTTGAGGAGAGCTGCAGGGACAGGACGAAAGCAAATAACGTGGTGGATGGTAGCCATTTGATGAAGTTGTGTTTTGCAGTTTAATGCCACTTTAAGATAGCTCCAAATTAAGTGGCACCATCCTGCTACCTCTAATGACTCTTAAACATATTGCAAGGTTTGTTTTCATATTCCACTGCAGTTGTTTAAACTGTAATATTATGAAAAAGGGAAAGGGGATTAATTGGGGCCTTGGCCAATGGGCAGGTGATGAACTAGCGTTGAAATAAGCTTGCTGAAAGAAACCAATCTGGCCTGCTTGTTGCTGGGGAGATGACATGTAACTAACATTTATATGAACACATCTTGGCTTATGCAATATCATAATGTTACTGACACTGCAAGGTTTGTTTTCATATTCCACTGCAGTTGTTTAAACTGTAATATTATGAAAAAGGGAAAGGGGATTAATTGGGGCCTTGGCCAATGGGCAGGTGATGAACTAGCGTTGAAATAAGCTTGCTGAAAGAAACCAATCTGGCCTGCTTGTTGCTGGGGAGATGACATGTAACTAACATTTATATGAACACATCTTGGCTTCCCGTTGCTCTGGAAATGTCCTTGTGGTAAAGAGGCGTCAGGTCCATCTACCAAGCTGTTGGAGAGCTAATGACACTGCTGTGTTGTTATGCCAGACTAAAAGAATGCACACTGGGAGAATTTTCCACATAAATACTTCAGTTGGCTTTATGTACATAGAACAATGTCATTAATAATTTTGTCTCTATTTATAGAATTATTTTATATTTTATGAATATACTTAAAAATAGCACTCTAGAAAACCTATACAACATAAGAAATTAGCCTGTAAGATTATAAAAATGTTTTTTATAATGTACATGGAATACCCAATTTAGAAGATTTTATTAAAAAAAAAAACACAAACCCTTTTTATATTAAATACATGCTCTTAAATAATTGATAGAAAATGAAAGAATTGTTTAGTCCTTTAAAGGGACACTGAACCCAAATTTTTTCTTTTGTAATTCAGAAAGAGCATGCAATTTTAAGCAACTTTCTAATTTACTTCCATTATCAATTTTTCTTCGTTCTCTTGCTATCATTATTTGAAAATTAAGGCATCTAAGGATTTTTTTTGGTTTCAGTACTGTGGACAGCACTTTTTTATTGGTGGATGAATTTATCCACCAATCAGCAAGGACAACCCAGGTTGTTCACCAAAAATGGGCCGGCATCTAAACTTACATTCTTGCATTTCAAATAAAGATACCAAGAGAATGAAGAAAATTTGATAATAGGAGTAAATTAGAAAATTGCTTAAAATTTCATGCTCAATCTGAATCACGGAAGAAATTTTTTGGGTACAGTGTTTCTTTAAGTTTAGAGGGATGTGAAAGTCAAAATGAAACATTCATGGTTCAGACAAGGCATGCAATTTTAAGAAACTTTTCAATTCATCTCTATTATCAAATGTACTTCTCTTTTTAAATGTACTTCTCTTGGGGTTGAAAAGCATACTTAGATAGGCTCAGGAGCATCAATGCACTACTGTGAATTAGCTGCTGACTGGTGACTACGCACATATGTCTCTTGCAATTTTCTCCTTAGATGTGTTCAGCTAGCTCTCAGTAGTTCATTGTTGCTATGAAGCTGATTTTAGCTCTATGACTTTTTGACATGTTTGGAAGTATTCCAAGATGATTTGGAATAACTCTCTTGCAAATCTGCAATAGACGAGTGCATTTGTTTATAGAAGAATCAAAGAAAACAACGAAAATGGCATTTTCATTATATTCTTTGCTTTACCGAAAACCAAAATGGCTTAAAAACAGAAAAAAGAAAATAAAAACACTTTATTTTCTTTAAAAAGTTTAATTTTTCCTTTTTTTGGTTGGTGTATGCTGTTTTTATGATGCAAGCAGGCATTATCCAATAAATGCTAACTAGAAAGGACTAGCGTAATAGATTGACAGTTTCCCTCAGCCTGTCAGTGGAAGCCTGTGACCTTCACCAGCCAACCAACATTCATAGGGGGAGGGAAGTAAAAGTCTGCTTTTTAACTTATTGCAGACCGCTTAGAAGCTAAGATCTGTGGAGGAACTGGAGTTAGCTATGGACATCCGGTGGTTTTGTCACAGTAGCAGCATAGCAATTCTGATAGTACTGCTACTTTTTTAAGTGGGTCAGTCACACAATGTTTGTGTAACACTGGCCCAAGGTTGTCACCGAACAATCAAAACAGACTGCCAGCCACTGATGTACTTGTGGCTTCTGAGGCAGCTGGGAAGGAAAGGGTCTGCGGCAGCATTTTGAGTGGGCAGGGCCATTCTTGGTGGGATGATTTCTCTGCATTTTTGTTTTTCTTTAACTAAACATAAATGGTTGCTGCTGGCAGAAACGTTTTAAAAAATGTATAACTATATAAAAAAATGAGTGCAGCTTCAGAACAAACAGACTCAGTAAACAACTGCAAAAGAACAATTAAACTTATAGTGCAAAGCCAGCAGCCGCTTAGATATGCCGCAAAAGGGTAAACTCATTTTTAAAATTAAAGTGGGCATGTGAGAGTGAGTGTGAGTGTGTGTGTGCGGTGAGTAAAAATGGCTGTTGGTGTACGCAATACCATGGTGTTACTGACACTGCAAAAGTAAAACCACATTGCGCTCGTTTAACCCATGACAAGTATGTGTGGTAATATGGGATTGTGTGGACACAGTAAAATGGTTGATGCAATATCATAATGTTACTGACACTGCCTAAGTAACACCACATTGTGCTGATTAAACCCACAAGGTATGGAAAATGAGTGAGTAATTATGTATGTATGTGACTGTGTACAGTTTTTTTGTTTGTTTGTTTTAATCATTTGTAACCTAAATAGAAAGTAATTATTCACAAAAACACGACCATGCCGGTGGAGAAGGCCATGAGCAATGCAACCAGAACATACATCTGTAAGCAAATTTTCATTTTATTTCTATGATCAATTTTGCTTTATTATCTTGGTATCCTTTGTTGAAGTTGTAGCAATGTTAAGCCAATGAGAATAGGCATATATGTGCAGCCACCAATCATCTGATAGCTCCCTTGCTGCTTCTGAGCCTCAGCCTACCTGTAGTTATGCTTTTAAACAAAAGATAACAGGAAAGTTGTTTAAAAGTTCATACTCTTTCTGAATCATGAATGAAAAAAAAAGTGTTTCATGTCCCTTTGAGAATAGACACATTGGGGCCGATTTATCATTGTCTGTCCGACATGATACGCTGTAGAATACGCTGTCGGCATTTAACATTGCACAAGCAGTTCTGGTGAACTGCTTGTGCAATGTCGCCCCCTGCAGATTTGCGGCCAATCGGCTACTAGCAGGGGGTGTAAATCAGCTTGATCGTATAGGATCGGGTGGATTGCAGACCGCAGCCTCAGAGGCAGCGGACCAGTTTTGGAGCAGCGGTCTTAAGACCGCTGCTTCATAACTGCTGTTTCCGGCGAGCCTAAAGGCTCATGCGGAAACAGGGGCAATTTGGCCCTTTGAGTATAGTAAATATACTAGTTACTGTACATCTGAACTTTTTAGTTTTACCAAAAATGCGGTGCACAAAAATTAGATGTATAAATAAAAAAATAAGTTAAAAAATTACATAAAATAACAAAATTAAAGTTAATATAGCTGATTACAGCTTCAGATTAAAGAAAAATAATGAGAATCTGCACTGTAGCTCAAAATAAAAAATGTTGTTCGAAATGTAAATTTTAAAGAAATTTGTTTGAAACAAATACAACCATGAAGGTAAATGAACTAAAACAACAATTTAAATGTACAGAAAAGAACATTTCGACCAATACAAAAAAATTCCCGAGCACATCTCTGATGTGCAATACACTCTGAAATGACCACAAACTCCCTTATAGATGTATATATGAACATATGGGGGCCAAATTATCAAGCTCCTGAAGGCTCGCCAGAAACAGAAGTTATGAAACAGCGGTGTAAAAACCGCTGCTCCATAACTTGTCCGCTTGCTCTGAGGCGGCAGACAGAAATCAACCCGATCTCATACGATTGGGTTAATTGACACCCCCTACTAGCGGCCGATTGGCCGCAAATCTGCAGGGGGTGGTATTGCACAAGCAGTTCTGGTGAACTGCTTGTGCAATGATAAATGCCAACAGCGTATGTTTCAGCATTTATCGATGTGCAGCGGACATAATACACTACATTGTATCATGTCCGCTCGCACTTTGATAAATATGCCCCATGGTCTAGATTATATACAAGAACTGCATGAAAAATGATAAAAGGGAAATGGTATTTAGCGATCATGCTCTTAAAATGTTTGTTTTTATTTCATTTTCACATTTTTATGATTGTAAGTTACAGCAATTTCATCTTCTTAAATGACAATCACAAATTTTTGATCAGGATTTCACAGGTTCATGTTCTGTCTTGTTTTTTACGACCAAGATCTGAGGTGCGTTGCAGCCATCTTCTTTTTATGCAAATTGATTTCCTGTATTCTTCTTTGTGATTTTAGATGAAAATCTTGCCAAAATGGAAAACAGTTTTTTTAATGAATTAAAATACATTTAAATAAATACTTTTAAAGACATAATAGATCAAACATGCTCAGTATATCCGTTAAAGATATGAATTTGGCTTCAGTTGAATACAAATTTGTCTGAATGTTTGTAAATCTTCAGATACAAGAACAAGTGAATACATTATTGGATAAAACGGATGAAAGACAAATGATTGCTTGACCAAATTGATTGATTGCTTTATTCATTAATTTGTGCTGTTTGGCACCAAAAAATATACAGGAAGGGACAGAAAAAGGGAGGGTGTCTGACCCTTCATGTGCCTATCGTCCCCTGTACAATTCTGCCATAGTATTACTTATGATGCTAGGGACAGCCAGTCAGGCACTAGATGTTGGATTTTAGTCATACAAGTTTGTACATTGAAGCCTTAACCTAGCATAAGAAGACCTAGTTTCCATTGAGGTGGTAAAGTGTGGAAACTGGTGGTAACATACAAACTCTCCATAGACTTTAATGGAGATAAATGTGTTTTTTTTCACCAGTTTCCAAACTTTACCACTTTAATGGAAACTAGGCCTGAGTTGGTGGACTAGAAAAATCTTGATCATTTCGGTCACTTTGACTAGAGCTATTTGCAGGTGCAGTTGTGTGACTTCTGTGCCAAAAGGAATGGCCACATAAAATAAATATGGCTGAACTGTACCGTGGGAAAAATATGAGAGACATGTTTTGGTCTGTGCACATCTCTAATACCCATCATACCCATATAGAAATTAAATTCAGAATATTTATCTCTTTGTTAGACTCCTAAGCACAGGAGAAATTGCTTCATAATTACTGTGGGCAGTTTCCCCATGCTAGAATTTGTATTCTGAATGCTGAAATCAGCAGGCACGATATTAGGAGTAGAACTGGTGCAGTCAGAGCCAGGGAATGCACTAAGTAAAGTTGGATTAGCATAGGCCGGCTCTTCTGCCTGTGGTGTGCATTTTAACAAATCTGGTGCATTAAGTTTTAGGGGTAGATTTATCAAATGTTGGGCATGCATGATCCACTGTAGCGGATCATGTCCACCCTACATCGATAAATGCCGACATCGGAAGTGAACCTTGCCTTGTTCCTAGCATCAAGCCTGAATGGGAGATGTTCAAAAGGTAATCTCAGACTCCCATCCAATGCTTGGTTATTTTGTATAAAGACTGAATCATTCTTATTCCTGGCCTGTTCCTCTGACCTTCACCTTAGCAAATTTTCTGGCTTATGCAACCTGTCTGACCCTTTTACTGAGATACACACTATCTCTGGACTGACTTACTGGCTTGTGATTATAGTATTTGTACCCTGCTTTTGCACAAGTATCTTCCTCTTGTTCTGATGTTTGGTTTTGGACAGCTCTTCAGGTACTGACCCCTGGCCTATTTACAGATCTTCCTTTTGCTACATTGACTTTATACACTTATAATAAACACCACTCTATCCAGTTGCAAAACACACACTGACTCCATTAACCCCCATAATCTATTTCTGATTTAAATTATTGGCATTAATTATTGGTAGTTCAAGGTAAGATGCCTAAGTGGAAAAATGGAGATTAAATTTCATATGAGTTATACATTTTGACTGTGTTTTTTTCTCGGAAAGATTGGGATCACTTTATTAACAAATACAAATGCCTGTTCCCATTTCTCCAATACTGAAAAAAAAATTGGAAAGATTGAATATGACCCCATAGTTATGAAGAGATAGTAGTTCAATAATAAATTACTAACACATATTAGAACTTTTTCTTTTTGTACTTTTATGAGTATTTAATATTCATCTTAAAGTTATAAAATCATATAAAAATAATACTTTGACTTCCATGAAAAACAATTTATGATAACTTCAGAATTTTAAAAATCATGCAGCTATGTACAGACTCCATATCCGTGACCACTTTAGAAGTTAAAACTTCTTTGCCAGAAACTAAAGATATTTCTTACATCTATTTTTAAATAGGGGGGAAAAAATCACTTTCATTTGCCTTGTTTGTGCAGTAGACTCATGGGGATTTCATGATTTGCTAGCTCATAATATACTGAATTAGGATTTAAGCACAGTGTCTTTGCCAAGGATAGGATAAGTAAGTTCAAGAACAATACATGCATACATAACAGCGTGCAATGGAATTGAGTTTTTTTTTGTTAAATTCATTTCAGTCATTAATGTTAAGAAACATTTACAAAATTTTAAAAATAGAATATTCATTAATGAAGCAGGAGTGAATAATCAGACACATAAATATCAAACAGTATTACTATTAAATAGGACACAAATTCCTTGCATGATAATAAGTCACATACAGTGTATGATGCCAGCAAATGTAATTTACCAGGGTTAACAACTTCATTTATTTAAGTCCAAAGTAAATTCCCTCTTGCCTAGCTGCTTACCGCTCCAAATAACAACAACATTTAAGTTACCACAGAGTAATTGCACAAAAGTAGCTGGCAGAGCAAAATGAAATACACGTGTTCATTTGTGGGTAGCTATGAAGTAAAGGTATTAAACATTACTTGGTTGATGTAATGTAACCTTAAGAATTGAACATTAAACTTATACTGGGCAAATATATTGATCTGCACAGAAAAAAAAGTCTATTTAGTGAAATGAAAGAGAAATGAAACACTTTTAAGATTGAATGATTAATTCAGAGTTGTACAAAATCTTGCAATATATTTTCGTGATTTATTCCTTTTTTTGCTGGAATTTAACTCTGAAAATTGTGAGTTTTCCAATTCTGAGAATAGGAAGTGCACAATGCAGACTTCCCAAGCCTAACCTTGTGATATGTCTGTCCCTAACTGACCTCAGCAGAGAATAGGAACTGCAAAACTATACATGTTTTGTTATCAAAATGACTTGCCTTGTCTACTCCTGTAACAATTCCAAATGGCTCCTCTAAATCAGGGCCGGATATATATTAAGGCAGAGTAGGCGTGTGCCTACAGGGACCCTCTGTAGAGGGGCGCTTGGCTCTGCCTATTATAAATACAGGACAGCCAGCAACCTTAACTAAGGTCTTTGTAAAGGTTGCCACAAGTATTATGGATTGCTTTCAAGTTGCAATGGCCTTTACAAACATGGTTATATTACGAGTTGAGTGCTATCTTAACGAGCGCCGTAAAGCAGCAAGTTTGCCATTTACGGGCGCATGTTAAATAGCCAGTCATTACAAGTGGCTGGTTAATGTGGCTGCAAGCTAGCGGTTTCATTTTGTGCTAAGCACAATTAACCAGAGGTCAGACCTCTAGTTAAAAATAAAAAGTTGCTCCAATTGCCCCCCAAAATAAAGAGGACAGTACATTAACATGTACAATAAATATGGCCATTTTTTTTTTAAATAATGGATTAAAGTGAGGGGATGTGGGGTGTTTGAAACTAACATCACCTACAGTTCCTTTACATGGAGGTCAATGGGGGACTGTATTTTCTCTATAAATATACAGTGGGGCAAAAAAGTATTTTGTCAGCTACCAATTGTGCAAGTTCTCCCACTTAAGAAGATGAGAGAGGCCTGTAATTTTCATCATAGGTATACCTCACCTATGAGAGACAAAATGTAGAAACAAATCCAGACAATCACATTGTCTGATTTGGAAAGAATTTATTTGCATATTATGGTGGAAAATAAGTATTTGGTCACCTACAAACAAGCAAGATTTCTGGCTCTCACAGACCTGTATCTTCTTCTTTAAGAGGCTCCTCTTTCCTCCACTCATTACCTGTATTAATGGCACCTGTTTGAGGTTGTTATCAGTATAAAAGACACCTGTCCACAACCTCAAACAGTCACACTCCAAACTCCACTATGGTGAAGACCAAAGAGCTGTCGAAGGACACCAGAAACAAAATTGTAGACCTGAACCAGGCTGGGAAGACTGAATCTGCAATAGGCAAGCAGCTTGGTGTGAATAAATCAACTGTGGGAGCAATAATTAGAAAATGGAAGACATACAAGACCACTGATAATCTCCCTCGATCTGGGGCTCCACGCAAGATCACACCCTGTGGGGTCAAAATGATCACAAGAACGGTGAGCAAACATCCCAGAACCACATCGGGGCACCTAGTGTGATGACCTGCAGAGAGCTGGGACCAACGTAACAAAGGCTACCATCAGTAACACACTATGCTGCCAGGGACTCAGATCCTGCAGTGTCAGACGTGTCCCCCTGCTTAAGCCAGTACATGTCCGGGCCCGTCTGAAGTATGCTAGAGAGCAATTGGATGATCCAGAAGCGGATTGGGAGAATGTCATATGGTCAGATGAAACCAAAGTAGAACTGTTTGGTAGAAACACAACTCGTCGTGTTTAGAGGAAAGAGAATGCTGAGTTGCAACCAAAGAACACCATACCTACTGTGAAGCATGGGGGTGGCAACATCATGCTTTGGGGTTGTTTCTCTGCAAAGGGAACAGGACGACTGATCCGTGTACATGAAAGAATGAATGGGGCCATGTATCGTGAGATTTTGAGTGCAAACCTCCTTCCATCAGCAAGGGCATTGAAGATGAAACGTGGCTGGGTCTTTCAGCATGACAATGATCCCAAACACACCACCCGGGCAATGAAGGAGTGGCTTCATAAGAAGCATTTCAAGGTCCTGGAGTGGCCTAGCCAGTCTCCAGATCTCAACTCCATAGAAAACCTTTGGAGGGAGTTGAAAGTCCGTGTTGCCCAGCGACAGCCCCAAAACATCACTGCTCTAGAGGAGATCTGCATGCAGGAATGGGCCAACATACCAGCAACAGTGTGTGACAACCTTGTGAAAACTTACAGAAAACGTTTGACCTCTGTCATTGCCAACAAAGGATATATAACAAAGTATTGAGATGAACTTTTGATATTGACCAAATACTTATTTTCCACCATAATTTGCAAATAAATTCTTTCCATATCAGACAATGTGATTGTCTGGATTTGTTTCCATATTTTGTCTCTCATAGTTGAGGTATACCTATGATGAAAATTACAGGCCTCTCTAATCTTCTTAAGTGGGAGAACTTGCACAATTGGTGGCTGACTAAATACTTTTTTGCCCCACTGTATATAAATATATATTAATATGCATATATATTTATGTGTTAATATGTGTATATACATATATAAACACATAAATATATACAGTATCTCACAAAAGTGAGTACACCCCTCACATTTTTGTAAATATTTTATTATATCTTTTCATGTGACAACACTGAAGAAATTACACTTTGCTACAATGTAAAGTAGTGAGTGTACAGCCTGTATAACAGTGTAAATTTGCTGTCCCCTCAAAATAACTCAACAAACCGCCATTAATGTCTAAACCGTTGGCAATAAAAGTGAGTACAACCCTAAGTGGAAATGTCCAAATTGGGCCCAAAGTGTCAATATTTTGTGTTGTCACCATTATTTTCCAGCACTGCCTTAACCCTCTTGGGCATGGAGTTCACCAGAGCTTCACAGGTTGCCACTGGAGTCCTCTTCCACTCATCCATGACGACATCATGGAGGTGGTGGATGTTAGAGACCCCACCTTCCATTTGAGGATGCCCCACAGATGCTCAATAGGGTTTAGGTCTGGATACATGCTTGGCCAGTCCATCACCTTTACCCTCAGCGGTTGTCTATCATGTTGGAATACTGCCCTGTGGCCCAGTCTCCAAAGGGAGGGGATCATGCTCTGCTTCAGTATGTCACAGTACATGTTGGCATTCATGGTTCCCTCAATAAACTGTAGCTCCCCAGTGCCAGCAGCACTCATGTAGGCCCAGACCAGGACACTTCCACCACCATGCTTGACTGTAGGCAAGACACACTTGTCTTTGTACTCCTCACCTGGTTGCCGCCACACACGCTTGACACCATCTGAACCAAATAAGTTTATCATTGTCTCATCGGACCACAGGGCATGGTTCCAGTAATCCATGTCCTTAGTCTGCTTGTCTTCAGCAAATTTTTGCGGGTTTTCTTGTGCATCATCTTTAGAAGAGGCTTCCTTCTGTGACAACAGCCATGCAGACCAATTTGATCCTGTCAGGATTTTACCTTTCCTATACTCCTCCCACTTCCTCTATAAATCCTGTCACTCAAGACCAGACAGGTGCTTAGTATTTTGCATTACTGACCTGCATGTCAGTTCTCCCAGCTTCTGCTGACAACCTGTTCCCTCTTAATAAGCCTAACTCTCTGGAAGCTAACCTCTACGAGTTTATTGCAGACTCATGCTCCTGCAGCTTACCGCTGAACCTTCTCTACAAACTACCTACTGAACCTCATCTACAGTACTCTGTCTGTTTACTCTGACAGTGTCATCATCCTGGTGCAAGGATTACAACGCAGCACAGCCGCCATAGCAGTACTTGGCGTTTAGCCAGCTAAAACCACACAACACCGTTATTGACTTTCTGTTCACCTACCTGAACTTTCTCTTTGTAACCCCACTGGGGTGATTGCAGCCACAAGCTCTTTCACCGCAACGCTATTCCTCGCCGCTCCACGGCATTTGGACTACGCCCCCTGTGACGTAACAGGTATCGGGCAGGCCGGTCTCACTACCGCTTAGCCACCGGAGCTCAGTACTCTCTCAGTGCTTCGTTACTATTGATTGTACTTTGACACACACTCATGCAGTGAGACTTGAGAACTTTACTTGCTATTACACATTTATGAAATATAACACTCCTGTGAAGTAACAGGTATTTGTGTTATTCAAAGCTTATAGGAAGTATTATTTAATCTTTCCTTAGAGAGATAGTTATAGTTCAGTGAGTAATTTGGTTGTAATATTACTGCTTTTCCTTTTTCCTTTTTCCACTGTTAATACATACAACATTGGGACTAAGCAGAGTTTTACTATATTAACTCACAATATATTCGTCGCTGCTACTTTATGTTTGTTTCAGCTTGAATATACTGTGATACATTTCCAAATCTTTAGTTCCGCAACTGAGTATCCTTTAGTGTGTATTAAATTATTACAGAGGGATTGGAAGTTCTTACATAATACTAAGCCACCATGGATCCAGCGGAACTCCCACAAATTGTCTACAATCTTTCCCAAAGAGTAGACCAGTTAAGCCAGGGACTACGTGAGCTCCAGTTGGAGAACCAGACATTACGTGGAATAATAAAGGATTCCATCACTAAAGCTCCACCATTAGATTCCACACCAGAACCTCAAGTTTCTTTGCCGGACCTTTTCTCTGGCAACCGTAAGGTGTACCGGCAATTCAAAAATGCCTGTAATCTACTATTTAACCTCAAACCCAAAACCTATAATAATGATAGGATTAGGGTTCTCACCATCATTTCTTTCTTGAGAGGTGAGCCAAGGGTTTGGGCCGATACCTGCTATGAGTCCAACAACCCCATTCTATCTTCACTGGATGATTTCTATTCTACTATGGATGAATTGTATCAAGATACCGACATACAGCTCACGGCTGAGACTAAGATGAGGAGCCTGAAACAAGGACGCCGGGCTGTAGAGGAATATATAACTGAATTCAAGCAGTTTGCCACTGATTCCCAGTGGAATTCCGTGGCTCTCCGGAATCAGTTCCGTCTCGGTCTCTCCGACCAGCTTAAACACGAACTGGCAAGAATAGAAATACCCTCTTCACTTGAAGCGCTGATGAAACTCGCCATCCAGATAGATAGAAGGCTCAGAGAAAGAAGACAGGAAAAAGTTTACACAGAGCCTAATGCCTCTTCCCAGACAAGATATTCTACCACTACACCTTCCAAGCTACAACCAGAACCAATGGAGATCGGAGTCATCCGTGGTCCTCTTTCACCCACTGAAAGAAGAAGAAGGAGAAACCTCCAACTATGTATGTACTGTGCTAACCCTGCACATACAGTGCATGACTGTGATGTACTGCTCAAGACAAAGAAAAGTAAGTTCCATTTTTTCTCTACTCACTTCTATGGAAAACAACCTACTTACTGTAACCTCTCTCTACTTTTGCAGTGGGGAGTAAACAGAACATGCAACACTGAAGCCATCATCGATTCTGGGGCTTATTGCAATTATATCGACAAAGATATTGTTGTACAAAATAAAATTCCAATTGTTTGCAAAGATAACCCTGTTTCCATTCGTGTTATTGATGGATCTACCATCTCTTCAGGTCCCATCACACACAATACCGTCCCTTTACAAGTCACAACTTCTGAGGGACACACTGAGAGCATAGCTTTTGATGTTCTTCCGTCTCCTCTTTTCCCAGTTGTTCTAGGCTTACATTGGCTACAGAAACATCAACCCCAGATTGACTGGGGGAATCTTCAACTCACTCTCTCCTCACCATTCTGCTTGCAGCATTGCTTCCTACACAAAGAATCCTTACTACAACTCACGGAAACCACCTACCCTCTTCCCCATCAATATTCCGATTTTTCAGATGTTTTTAGCAAAAAACAAGCAGAATCTTTACCACCACACCGTGAGTATGACTGTCCTATAGAATTACAACCAGGAGCTACCATTCCTTACGGACACCTCTACCCACTCAGCCAACCAGAATTGGACCATCTTAAGTCTTACATCGAAGAGAATTTGCGGAAGGGCTTCATCCGTCCCTCAACTTCTCCAGCTGGAGCGGGAATATTTTTTGTTCGAAACAAGGATTCCAGTCTCAGACCGATAATAGATTACCGTGAATTGAACAAGAGGACCATAAAGAACCGCTACCCCTTATCCCTGAACTCATCGAAAGGCTTTACCAAGCAAAAATTTTTACGAAACTAGACCTACGTGGGGCCTACAACCTCGTCCGGATCAGAAAGGGTGACGAGTGGCTTACGGCTTTCCGCACCAGATACGGACATTTTGAGTACTTGGTCATGCCTTTCGGGCTGTGCAATGCCCCTGCCACATTTCAGCACTTCGTCAACGACGTCTTCAGAGACCTTCTAGACACTTGTCTAGTAATCTATCTAGATGATATACTCATATACTCCACCACAGAACAAGATCATGTTAAACACGTCAGGAAGGTTTTATCTAGACTTAGAGAACACCACCTATTTGCAAAGCTGGAGAAGTGCTCGTTCCATACCACAGAATTGTCCTATCTAGGTTATCACATCAGTCCTAGTGGAATAAAAATGGAAGATACAAAGGTGCAAACAGTCAAAGACTGGATCAGGCCCAAAAGTAGAAAAGGAGTACAACGCTTCCTCGGCTTCGCAAATTACTACAGGAAGTTCATCAAAAACTTCTCACAAATTGCTAAACCCCTTTCACAGCTCACAGCTGTTACAACACCGTTCCAATGGACCACAGAGGCTACTGACGCTTTCAACAATCTAAAGCACAGGTTCACTTCTGCTCCGATTCTATCTTTCCAGATCCCTCACTACCCTACATCCTCGAAGTTGACTCCTCCGACTACGCCATTGGTGCAGTTCTCTCCCAAAGACCATCCTCTACTGGACCCATTCATCCAGTTGCATACTATTCTAAGATCATGTTACCTGCCGAACGCAACTACCCAATAGGAGAAAAGGAGCTCCTAGCCATTAAACGTGCACTCGAACACTGGAGACATCTCCTTGAGGGCACTGAACAACCGATAACAATATATACAGATCATAAAAATCTCGAGTACCTACAGACGAATAAGACCCTTTCCTCTCGGCAGATCCGTTGGTACCTGTATTTTACACGCTTCAACTTCATCATAGTCTATAAGCCAGCACATAAGAACCGAAAAGCTGATGCTCTCTCCAGAATGGATGACATTCCCTTAAGTCCACCTTTCACAAACCAGATCATACCCACGAACGCTTCATTGCACTATCAGTCTTCAGTCCAACTCAACTACATAATTCCCTGAAGCTGGATAAACAAATACCCCATAACAAACTCACTAAACAACCCGATGGGTTTTTCTATCATCGCCAGAAACTCTACATTCCGCCCTCTCTCAGGCAATCCATCATAGAACGCTTCCATGATGCACCTACCTCTGGACATCAAGGTATCTCCAGAACTGTGGAAAAGATCTCCCGGGAGTACTGGTGGCCGGATTTACTTCATTCTGTCTCTCTGTATATCAAATCCTGTGTTGTCTGTACATCAACGAAGCCTGAGAATAGATCTCCATATGGTCTTCTCATGCCAATACAGGTCCAGGACAGACCCTGGCAGCATGTTGGTCTGGACTTCATCGTTGAACTTCCTCTCTCTTCTAAACAAAATACCATTTTGGTTGCAATAGATTTATTCACCAAGATGGCCCACTTTATCCCATTCCACAAGTTGCCAACATCAGCCGAAACAGCACAATTATTCCTTCAGCACATAGTGAGGTTACATGGTGTACCACGTGTCCTAACATCCGATCGTGGTACTCAATTTACGTCTAAGTTTTGGAAACAACTCTCCTCTCTCCTTCAGTTTGATCATCGGTACAGTACCTCGTTCCATCCTCAAACTAACGGCCAGACGGAACGAGCCAATCAGTGGTTGGAACAGTATCTACGTGCCTATTGCTCACAACATCAAGACAATTGGGTTCAGTTTCTCCCTATGGCAGAATACGCTTTTAATGATTCTCTCAACTCAACCACAAAGATGACGCCTTTCTTTGCCAACTATGGCTATCATCCCTCTATACACATCTCATCTGGGACTATCTCGAACTCACCAAAGGTTGATGACTTATCCAACACTTTACTTGAAACCTTCCGTACACTCCGCTCCAATATCCTCCAAGCCCAAAACAGTCAGAAACATCATTATGACCTTAGGCATCGTACTCCTCCGTCCTATTCCGTGGGTGACCTCGTTTGGCTATCTACAAAAAATCTCAAGCTTTGTGTCCCAAGCAAGAAGCTAGGTAAACTATTCATTGGACCTTTCTCCATCACTAGGGTGATAAACCCTAACGCTGTCACTCTGGACTTACCAGCTTCTATGCGTATACACCCCAGTTTTCATGTCTCCCTACTCAAACCCGCTTTACGCAGCTGCGGTACCCGACTGGTGTTGCCTCCCTCGTCTCAGTTACCTGAATCTGAAGAGTACGAGGTTCAGTCGATCCTGGATTCCAGAATTCGAGGGGGTCGCTTGGAATATCTCATCCACTGGAGGGGTTATTCGTCGGATGATGATTCCTGGGAGCCCTCTTCCCATCTGCATGCCCCAGCTCTCGTCTCCCTCTTCCACCGTAGGCATCCTGATCGGCCACGGCCTCAAGCTCTGGGAGCGCTTCTTTGAGAAGGGGGTGATGTCAGGATTTTACCTTTCCTATACTCCTCCCACTTCCTCTATAAATCCTGTCACTCAAGACCAGACAGGTGCTTAGTATTTTGCATTACTGACCTGCATGTCAGTTCTCCCAGCTTCTGCTGACAAACTGTTCCCTCTTAATAAGCCTAACTCTCTGGAAGCTAACCTCTACGAGTTTATTGCAGACTCATGCTCCTGCAGCTTACCGCTGAACCTTCTCTACAAACTACCTACTGAACCTCATCTACAGTACTCTGTCTGTTTACTCTGACAGTGTCATCATCCTGGTGCAAGGATTACAACGCAGCACAGCCGCCATAGCAGTACTTGGCGTTTAGCCAGCTAAAACCACACAACACCGTTATTGACTTTCTGTTCACCTACCTGAACTTTCTCTTTGTAACCCCACTGGGGTGATTGCAGCCACAAGCTCTTTCACCGCAACGCTATTCCTCGCCGCTCCACGGCATTTGGACTACGCCCCCTGTGACGTAACAGGTATCGGGCAGGCCGGTCTCACTACCGCTTAGCCACCGGAGCTCAGTACTCTCTCAGTGCTTCGTTACTATTGATTGTACTTTGACACACACTCATGCAGTGAGACTTGAGAACTTTACTTGCTATTACACATTTATGAAATATAACACTCCTGTGAAGTAACAGGTATTTGTGTTATTCAAAGCTTATAGGAAGTATTATTTAATCTTTCCTTAGAGAGATAGTTATAGTTCAGTGAGTAATTTGGTTGTAATATTACTGCTTTTCCTTTTTCCTTTTTCCACTGTTAATACATACAACATTGGGACTAAGCAGAGTTTTACTATATTAACTCACAATATATTCGTCGCTGCTACTTTATGTTTGTTTCAGCTTGAATATACTGTGATACATTTCCAAATCTTTAGTTCCGCAACTGAGTATCCTTTAGTGTGTATTAAATTATTACAGAGGGATTGGAAGTTCTTACAGATCCAGTGTGCGGTGTATGTTCTGAGCACTGACAGGCTGACCCCCCACCCTTTAAACCTCTGCAGCAATGCTGGCAGCACTCATACATCTATTTCCCAAAGACAACCTCTGGATATGCCGCTCTGCACATGCACTCAACTTTTTTGGTTGACCATGGCGAGGCCTGTTCTGAGTGGAACCTGTCCTGTGAAACCGCTGTATGGTCTTGCCCACCGTGCTGAAGCTCAGTTTCATCGTCTTGGCAATTGTCTTATAGCCTAGGCCATCTTTATGTAGATGTAGAGCAACAATTCTTTTTTTCAGATCCTCAGAGAGTTCTTTGCCATGAGGTGCCATGTTGAACTTCCAGTGACCAGTATGAGAGAGTGTGAGAGCGATAACACCAAATTTAACACACCTGCTCCCCATTCACACCTGAGACCTTGTAACACTAACGAGTCACATGACACCGGGGAGGGAAAATGGCTAAATAGGTCCAGTTTGGACATTTCCACTTAGGAGTGTACTCACTTTTGTTGCCAACAGTTTAAACATTAATGGCTGTGTGTTGAGTTATTTTGAGGGGACAGCAAATTTACACTGCTATACAGGTTGTACACTCACTACTTTATATTGTAGCAAAGTGTAATTTCTTCAGTGTTGTCACATGAAAAGATATAATAAAATATTTACAAAAATGTGAGGGGTGTACTCACTTTTGTGAGATGCTGTATGTGTATAAGCATATACATATATATTTATTTATTGCTGCCCCATGCTGCGCGATTTGCCCCCTGCACTGCGCTAGGTGGTTTGCTGTGGCTGCCGGCATGAAAACAAGGCTCCCATTGGAACCTATGGAAGCGCACTCTCTGGAGTGTTTGGCTTTCGACCTCGCATTCTCATTGCGCTGCACCTATAATACAAGCACAAATCATGTGATGGTATTACTGAATAGAGCACAAATATCACGCTCCACTTGTAATCTGGCCCATAGTAAGGTAATATTCTATAGGCTAATACATATATAGGACTAAACTTACAGGATTTGTCCAAAAAAGTGTAGATTTTTATGACTTTTTGTGGTACATTCACTCCTTCATCAGATTTATAACAGAGGCAAATAAACAGTGAGATTATATAGAAAATTTCTTATTCCCAATTTGTGCTTGACTGCTTGTTTGAACACCAGAGTGTCACAAACAAATGTGTCCCTTGTGGAAACCCATACGTAACCACTTTTCTCCCTACATTGTTGATATAATAACCATATACTTCCTCCAATCACGGCGTTGCTTCAGGCCACGATTCCCCCAGGGGGAAAGCCATGATTGGAGTAAACTTGATTCATAATTTCTGACGTATGAAGAGGCTTCTGACGGCCGGGGGAATCACTGGAGCGGCTGTCAGGATTAAAAGGTAAGTTTTTAAAGAAAACGAGTGAAATGTCAATTTTGATGAATTAAAGTGCCCTTGTTTTTAATAGACTTATTAAAAACCGGGCACTAATTCATCTAAATTGACCTTCACTTTAACATCTAGTATGCAAGTATTTTACCATTGCTCATGTATCGGGGTGCAGGAAAAATTAAAATTATGCATATCCAAAAGAAAAAACACTAATAAGTTGCACAAAATTTTTTAAGTGCATTATTTATTTATTATTTCATTATAGATTTATACCTTTATCAGATGTATTACAGAGTCAGAAACTTACCGAACAACCAATCCCACAACGGGTCTACTTCAGCATTTCTCTCCCGTGACATGCCAAAGCATGTCTCTTGCATCGGCTGCAGCTTCCCCCAGGAGCGCGTGGCAGAGCACTGCCCTAGTTTAAAGGTACAAAAACTAATCACAGGAAATCCCACATAAGAAGCCACAGGTGTAGAAGTTCCTGCATAAACCAACTCAGCCCATCACTCTGGAGTTATTGAGTTTACCTTACTCTTACCTGCCCTCTGGTTCCTGTTCTCACTTACCTGTTCCTGCTGAGTCTCCTGTATTCTGCTGTACCAGTGCAGCTTACCTGTATCACACTGTACCTGCTGCACTCACCTGGTAACCAGTGACAGCCTCACCAACAGTACCCGCTGGGTATCCTGTGGCTGCTGAGTCTCCTGTGCTTACTGCACCAGTGGCAGCTTAACGGAAACCTGTTCTCACTACTGCATCTATCTGGTATCCTTTGCCAGCCTGTTCACCTATACCTGCTGGACATTGCTTTTGCCTTCCCCCTTGGTACCTAGTTAATGAACTGATCTCATGGTAGCTGACCTTTGGCCTATTCCTGGACTCTGCTCTTGTTTGCCCCTTAGTACCTAGTTTCTAGACTGATCTCACAGTACCTTATCTTTGGCTTGTTCCTAGACTCTGCTCTTGTTTAACCCTTGGTACCTAGTTTCTAGACTGATCTCACAGTACCTTATCTTTGGCTTGTTCCTGGACTCTGCTCTTGTTTGCCCCTTGGTACCTACTTTCTGACTGATCTCACTGTACCTTATCTTTGGCTTGTTCCTGGACTCTGCTCTTTTTTGCCCCTTGGTACCTAGTTGCTGGACTGATCTCACTGTACCTTATATTTGGCTTGTTCCTGGACTCTGCACTTGTTTTCCCCTTGGTACCTAGTATTTGGACTGATCTCATGCTGTACCTTATCTTTGGCTTGTTCCTGGACTCTGCTCTTTTTTGCCACTTGGTACCTAGTAGCTGGACTGATCTCACAGTACCCAACCTTTGGCCTCTTCCTGAACTCTGCTCTTGTTTAACCCTTGGTTCCTAGTTTCTGGACTGATCTCACTGTACCTTATCTTTGGCTTGTTCCTGGACTCTGCTATTGTTTAACCCTTGATATCGACCAATTCTTATTTTTTGTTTCTTTTGCTTTATTAAAACCATTTAAAAGAATGTGGTTTCCTGTACATCTATTCCTGCACATTGAGTTCCACTCACCCATATATACATATATATATATATATATATATATATATATATATATATTATAATGCATTGGTGTAAATGAAGGAAGAAAATATATACATTCATTGGTGTCAGTGGGCTGTTATACCTTAATTGCAGTACCCAGGTCTAGTACTATCTACTCCTTGTCCTGTGCTCCCACTAAACTGCTGCTATATATGCACAGTGCACACGCACATGTGCACTGGCACTCTGACAGGCCTGTCTGGTATTTCTTATGCATGGAGCAACAGGCCTGTCACAGCTTGCAGTGGGGGCATTTCAGGTCGTGGCCCACCAGTGGGGTTCTAAAGGCCCGGTATAAGGCTGTGGCCCGGCTGTATAGAAACCATGTTCTATACAGTATTATTTTTAGCACTGTCAATAATATAATGCTCTAAGGATATGTTTTATATTTATTACTTAAACTTAAAATCTAAATAACTACAATCTGCTTATATAATAGCATACAAAAAGCAAATTTTGAATATTTTTGATCTTAATAGGAAATGATAAAAGGGTATGTTATGCATTATATTGTAAACTTTCAGGTATCTAATATGTATTCATAGACAACAAACATCTCGTTTTCTAAACTCAGCAGGAGATCTGCATTTAAAAATACATTTACTTTACATTATATGAGAAGAAGCAGATGTGACAAATTCCAACAAATGCACAGACCACATAGCAGGGTACAAATCTGCTGTTCTGCTTCCGCCATGTTATCTTAATACTGTACCACACATTATCATTTATATATTCAGTGAACAAAATATACTCCCAACTGTGTCAATATTTGCAACCCTATAGCTACAAATGTTTGATGAATATTCCCAACTTCCCCACAAAATTTTATGTTATTACGTTGTGTTGTTATATATTTTGTCTTTGTAAAACTGGAGCTGTTCTTTAGATTCTCTCTGGATTACCTTGTACTATGAATCTTTACCTCTTTATTTATATTGTACCGGACACCTTCTGCAATTGCAGACTAAGCATAGTTTACTTGTCTTGCTGCCAATCTGAGACTTGACAATGATATGAGTATATTTCATTGGTTTATTGTTGATAGGTTTGTTGTTCCACAATCAGAACATTGACAAACAATATTATATTTTGTGTTGCAAGGACAATACAGTCACACATTACCCAATATCTACTAACTAGTCACAGAGTATTGTTTAACTCTTTGAGTGCTAACGACAGCTCTGAGCCATCGCAAAGTGTCCCAGTTAGGTGCTGATCACAGCTCAGAGCCGTCACTAGCACTCACCACCTTGAGGGCAATCTGGGGGCTCCCACTGACTCCCACCCTGGTGATCTGGCCTGTATAGTGACAGGCATTGCCGGGGCTTCACGTTTTGCATGGTGATGTCACACGCAATGCCATGATGACATCACTGGCACCGCGTAACTTTATTTAAAATTTACAATGGACAGTATAGGGAAATGGGGGCATGCTGCTTAGAAGCCTGTATCTCAGGTATCTAAGAAGCTACAGACCCCCCCAAGACCGACCATTGGAAAGGTAATCGCCTAACCTTTCCAACTGTATAAGTCTTGGGGATCTGAAAAAATAATTAAAAAGTTGAAAAAAATATATTTAAAAGAATAAAAAAATAAAAACCACTCAAATTCAGCTTAGCACCCATGTGGGAAATTGGTTAGCACTCAAAGGGTTAAGCTAAAAGATGTTTAAAATATTTTTGAAACAAGAAGAAAATAGAGTAAAAAAATAATATATTTAAAAAAATAAAAAATCAACAACCCTCAAATCCAGCTTAGCACTCAGGTGGGAAATTGCTTAGCACTCAAATGGTTAATAGTCATACAACCCTCATGCAAGCTTTAAACTAAAAAATCTGAAGTATCACTGACGATTTACAAACCCTCCATTAACACATTATTTGTCCTGAGCCTGTATCATCCAATGCGGCAGAACCTCTCACAGTAATCTTAAAGGAACAGTGTACTTGTTATTCTTGAATGTGTTCCCACTAGATACCTAAATAGGCTGAAAAGAAGCAATGTACTATTGGGAGTCAGCTGGTGATTGGCGGTTACACACGTCTCTTGTCATTGGCTCATCAGGTGTGTTCAGCTAGCTTAAAGTATTGCATTGCTGCTCTTGAGCTTATTTTATGTAGAGTTAAACATATTGGGCTAGATTACAAGTGGTGCGCTAATGTTAGCGCAGGCAGCGATAATCAATATTGCACCCATGCTAACTTGTGAGCATACTTTGAAAGTAAAGCATTAAGTTTAAAGTAAATGCGTTCTTGTGAGCTGCTGGTGCAACTCCGCCCCCTGCAGACTCGCGGCCAATCGGCCGCTAGCAGGGGTGTGTGAAGCAACCCGATCGTACTCGATCGGGTTGAATTCCAGCGATCTCTGTCCGCCTCATCAGAGCAGGCAGACAGGGTTATGGAGCAGTGGTCTTTAGACCACTGCTTCATAACTGCTGTTTCTGGCGAGCCTGAAGACTTGCCAGAAACACGGGCCCACAATCTCCGTTCGGAGCTTGATAAATGGGCCTCTAAGGGTTAAAATAAATACACTCCTATATACACTATCTGATAAAAAAAATCATATAAATATTATCTAACATTTTTGTAAGGGTTATAAGGTATATGGTATATAACAAGGTATTTCACTGTGTAAAACTGGTTAAGTGTGTTCAGCGCTAGACTCAATAACACTTAAAGGGACAGTAAACCTAAAAAATAATGTTTTATAATTCTGCACATAGTGCAGAATTATATAACATTATTTAGGTGCTATAGCCATAAAACCCTTTTTTCACTTTTAATATTTAAAAAACATACCGCTTTTACAGACCCGCTCTCTGCTCTCTGCTGAGCGGGTCTGTTTTTTTTAGTCAGCGCATCAGGCCAGCTGTATAGTCACAGCCCGGCCCGACCGCGCCATAAGACTAAGTGCAGCTCGCTCCTGCTCTGTCTGACAGCAGGAGCGAGCTTCACTTAATGCTATGGCGCGGTCGGGCCGGGCTGTGACTATACAGCTGGCCCGATGCGCTGACT
Organism: Bombina bombina; assembly: GCF_027579735.1. NCBI lineage: Eukaryota > Metazoa > Chordata > Amphibia > Anura > Bombinatoridae > Bombina > Bombina bombina. Next base: position 146,979,606 of record NC_069508.1, read on the forward strand.
AAAAAAAACAGACCCGCTCAGCAGAGAGCAGAGAGCGGGTCTGTAAAAGCGGTATGTTTTTTAAATATTAAAAGTGAAAAAAGGGTTTTATGGCTATAGCACCTAAATAATGTTATATAATTCTGCACTATGTGCAGAATTATATAACATTATTTTTTAGGTTTACTGTCCCTTTAAGCCTCTTCTATTCTATCCTCTTCTTGGATAGGAGTATAAAAATGCAAAACGAACACAGCATAGGAAGAGGCGCTAAAAAGCACTACAGGGAGTGCAGAATTATTAGGCAAGTTGTATTTTTGAGGATTAATTTTATTATTGAACAACAACCATGTTCTCAATGAACCAAAAAAACTCATTAATATCAAAGCTGAATATTTTTGGAAGTAGTTTTTAGTTTGTTTTTAGTTTTAGCTATTTTAGGGGGATATCTGTGTGTGCAGGTGACTATTACTGTGCATAATTATTAGGCAACTTAACAAAAAACAAATATATACCCATTTCAATTATTTATTTTTACCAGTGAAACCAATATAACATCTCAACATTCACAAATATACATTTCTGACATTCAAAAACAAAACAAAAACAAATCAGTGACCAATATAGCCACCTTTCTTTGCAAGAACACTCAAAAGCCTGCCATCCATGGATTCTGTCAGTGTTTTGATCTGTTCACCATCAACATTGCGTGCAGCAGCAACCACAGCCTCCCAGACACTGTTCAGAGAGGTGTACTGTTTTCCCTCCTTGTAAATCTCACATTTGATGATGGACCACAGGTTCTCAATGGGGTTCAGATCAGGTGAACAAGGAGGCCATGTCATTAGATTTTCTTCTTTTATACCCTTTCTTGCCAGCCACGCTGTGGAGTACTTGGACGCGTGTGATGGAGCATTGTCCTGCATGAAAATCATGTTTTTCTTGAAGGATGCAGACTGCTTCCTGTACCACTGCTTGAAGAAGGTGTCTTCCAGAAACTGGCAGTAGGACTGGGAGTTGAGCTTGACTCCATCCTCAACCCGAAAAGGCCCCACAAGCTCATGTTTGATGATACCAGCCCAAACCAGTACTCCACCTCCACCTTGCTGGCGTCTGAGTCGGACTGGAGCTCTCTGCCCTTTACCAATCCAGCCACGGGCCCATCCATCTGGCCCATCAAGACTCACTCTCATTTCATCAGTCCATAAAACCTTAGAAAAATCAGTCTTGAGATATTTTTGGCCCAGTCTTGACGTTTCAGCTTGTGTGTCTTGTTCAGTGGTGGTCGTCTTTCAGCCTTTCTTACCTTGGCCATGTCTCTGAGTATTGCACACCTTGTGCTTTTGGGCACTCCAGTGATGTTGCAGCTCTGAAATATGGCCAAACTGGTGGCAAGTGGCATCTTGGCAGCTGCACGCTTGACTTTTCTCAGTTCATGGGCAGTTATTTTGCGCCTTGGTTTTTCCACACGCTTCTTGCGACCCTGTTGACTATTTTGAATTAAACGCTTGATTGTTCGATGATCACGCTTCAGAAGCTTTGCAATTTTAAGAGTGCTGCATCCCTCTGCAAGATATCTCACTATTTTTTACTTTTCTGAGCCTGTCAAGTCCTTCTTTTGACCCATTTTGCCAAAGGAAAGGAAGTTGCCTAATAATTATGCACACCTGATATAGGGTGTTGATGTCATTAGACCACACCCCTTCTCATTACAGAGATGCACATCACCTAATATGCTTAATTGGTAGTAGGCTTTCGAGCCTATACAGCTTGGAGTAAGACAACATGCATAAAGAGGATGATGTGGTCAAAATACTCATTTGCCTAATAATTCTGCACTCCCTGTAAGTGTTAAAAACACAGAGTAATGTAAAATACTGTCACAGTAAAGTGCACAATCTTACAGTGAGTGAAAAGATACAATGCAGTGAAAAATCTCTCAAAATAAACTTAAAGAAATGTGATGGACTATAAACTTAGATGATATTGGTATTTTAATAGTATTATAAACACATAAATAAAACATAAAAATATGAAACCTCTGGGGTTGTTCTAAAATATTTCAGATAAGAACAAACCATAAACACTGCACTTAGTACAGTCCGTCATCTTGAAAATGCCCAAACGTGCAGTGAAACGCGTAGAAGCTGTGTAAAGAAAAGCATCCAGTTCCAGTACTTTTGCCGTATTGAGGAGAGATTCTTAGGCAAATCACTGAGAGATACGGGAGGAAAAGAGAAAAAAACCTGCATACGGACTGTACTAAGTGCAGGTGATAAAGAAGTAAAGACTGATCCTTTAGAAAGAAACTTGCGCAAGTTTGAAGTATCTATTGGCAAATCGTGACGTCATCAGGAGACGCCACAACTAGCAGGAGAGGGTCCGGAGCGAGACAGACAAAGGGTGGTGAGATTACCTGCAAAGCATGCTAACAACAAATACACCTCTAGCTGTTTATTTGCTTCACTAGACCCTTGCTGCCAACTATATTGTATACTGTTAATCTACATACTACAAACATATCCCCAGTGTGGAAATCTTAAAACACTACAAAGGTTTGATAGTGGCTGGTCACTACTATCTATACGCATCGTATGTGTCACACTAAGAGGAGTCTAAGGGGCATATTTATCAAGCCTTCAGGCTCGCCGTAAACAGAAGTTATGAAGCAGCGGTCTAAAGACCGCTGCTCCATAACTTGTCCGCCTGCTCTGAGGTTTGATTGACACCCCTGCTAGGGGCCTATTGACTGCAAATCTGCAGGGGGCAGCATTGTACCAGCAGTTCACAAGAACTGCTGGTGCAATGATAAATGCTGGCAGCGTATGCTGTCAGCATTTATTGATGTGCAGCGGACATGATACGCTACTTTGTATCATGTCCGCTCGCACATTAATAAATATGCCCCTAAGGGGTAGCTAGCGAAGAGTTACGGACTGATCCTGTCTAACCAGTCAGTATAGCCACTTTTGGTGATATTCCACTTGATCGATTCGACATATTATTTCAACCTTATTTGGGCATAAGCAATTGAGATTCATGAGTTTATGGTTTGATCTTATCTGAAATATTTTAGAAAACCCCCGGAGGTTTCATGTTTTAATTTTTTATTTATGTGTTTATAATAGTATTAAAATACCATTATTATCTAAGTTTATAGTCCATCACATTTCTTTGAGTTTATATTGAGAGATTTTTCACTGCATTGTATACTTTCACTCACTGTAATATTGTGTACTTTACTGAGACAGTATTTTACATTACTCCGTTTTTTTTAACACTTAGTGCTTTTTAGCGCCTCTTCTTATACTGTTGTCTTTTGCAAAGGTATTTGACTGCAAAGGGCTAGGCTGATCATATTGCCGCTTTAAGAAGGGACACATATGAAAAATACATATGTCAGGGTTCTTATACAAAACATTTCTTTAAACAGCCCTAAAAACAGCCCTGACATATGTATGTTTCAGATGTGTCCCTTTTTAAAGCGGCAATATGGTCACCTTACAAAGGGCTATATTTTATAAATATGTGTATTGGTGTATATATATGTGAATATATTTGTATATACATGTGTATTTATGTATTTATATACTGTATGTATATACATACATATATGCACATATAAACACATATATAAACACGTATATTCATAAATACACATATACATATATATATACTTTGGAGCCCTTCCAGTAAAATACCTGAAAACTTTAAAAATCAATTATAAAGGACCACTTAACACAGTAGAATATCATAATCAATAAATTCATATCAAAGAACACATAGTTTTAATCTCAAATGAGAAGTAGATTTTTTTTCTGACAAATTTCAAAGTTAGTTGTATTTTCCTTCCTAATGCATCATGTGACAGCCATCAGCCAATCAAAAAATGCATATATGTACATTCTGAGAATTTTGCACATGCCCAGCAGGAGTTGGTTCCTCTAAAACTGTGCATTTAAAAAGTGTGCACATTTAGATAATGGGAGTGAATTGGAAAGTTGTTAAAATTGGGAGTACTGTCTGAATCATGAACGTTTAATTTTGACTTGACTGTCCCTTTAATCAATTTTAATTAGTGCACCCGCTCACGCGTTAACTTTGCTAGACTGAAGCTTTTTGCATGCTCATGTTGCGCTCATACTACAAGTTAAAAGTAAAAAGATTGCACCCGACACTTGTAAAAATTAGAACTTAGAATATCGTACCCACGTTAACATACGGAGAAGCTGAAAAAGGTGGGAAAAAACCTATACTTGCAAACAAACTCAATCGCGTTTAACCAACTGCGCTAGCCTGACATGAAATAAGAATATTTCACATTCCATTGCTCCTCACATAGCATAATATTTTATATTTATTCTTAAATAAATATATATATACATATATATATACATTAGATATATATTTACAAAAAAAACAGGGTATCAAATTGTGCTGTGTATCAATGCATGAACTTAAACTGCAAACAGTCTCTCCTGATGTATTTTTCAAGGCAGCTGAAACTGATGGATCCACTATCACCAGTGGATATGGGAGGAATCTTTGACAGTAGTTTAGACAGGAACAGCGCTCATAGAAAAGGAGAGAAGAAAAAGAGAAAGCAACCAATAGTTTAATTTGTACACACAAAGGTGATAATTTGTGAAATGCAAAAAACTTGCTCACCTTGTAAGTCCTCAAACATGTGAGGTATGTGATGTTCACAGAGGGGATATGTATTGCTCACCGTGTAAGACCTCAAACATGTGAGGTATGTGATGTTCACGGAGGGGATATGTATTGCTCACCTTGTAAGACCTCAAACATGTGAGGTATGTGATGTTCACGGAGGGGATATGTATTGCTCACCTTGTAAGACCTCAAACATGTGAGGTATGTGATGTTCACAGAGGGGATATGTATTGCTCACCTTGTAAGACCTCAAACATGTGAGATATGTGATGTTCACAGAGGGGATATGTATTGCTCACCTTGTAAGACCTCAAACATGTGAGGTATGTGATGTTCACAGAGGGGAAATGCATTGCTCACCTTGTAAGACCTCAAACATGTGAGGTATGTGATGTTCACAGAGGGGATATGTATTGCTCACCTTGTAAGACCTCAAACATGTGAGGTATGTGATGTTCACGGAGGGGATATGTATTGCTCACCTTGTAAGACCTCAAACATGTGAGGTATGTGATGTTCACGGAGGGGATATGTATTGCTCACCTTGTAAGACCTCAAACATGTGAGGTATGTGATGTTCACAGAGGAGATATGTATATGTATTGCTCACCTTGTAAATCCTCAAACATTTGAGGTATGTGATGTTCACGGAGGGGATATGTATTGCTCACCTTGTAAGACCTCAAACATGTGAGGTATGTGATGTTCACAGAGGGGATATGTATATGTATTGCTCACCTTGTAAGTCCTCAAACATGTGAGGTATGTGATGTTCACGGAGGGGATATGTATTGCTCACCTTGTAAGACCTCAAACATGTGAGGTATGTAATGTTCACGGAGGGGATATGTATTGCTCACCTTGTAAGTCCTCAAACATGTGAGGTATGTAATGTTCACAGAGGGGATATGTATATGTATTGCTCACCTTGTAAGTCCTCAAACATGTGAGGTATGTGATGTTCACAGAGGGGATATGTATATGTATTGCTCACCTTGTAAGACCTCAAACATGTGAGGTATGTGATGTTCACAGAGGGGATATGTATTGCTCACCTTGTAAGACCTCAAACATGTGAGGTATGTGATGTTCACGGAGGGGATATGTATTGCTCACCTTGTAAGACCTCAAACATGTGAGGTATGTGATGTTCACGGAGGGGATATGTATTGCTCACCTTGTAAGACCTCAAACATGTGAGGTATGTGATGTTCACGGAGGGGATATGTATTGCTCACCTTGTAAGACCTCAAACATGTGAGGTATGTGATGTTCACGGAGGGGATATGTATTGCTCACCTTGTAAGACCTCAAACATGTGAGGTATGTGATGTTCACAGAGGGGATATGTATATGTATTGCTCACCTTGTAAGTCCTCAAACATGTGAGGTATGTGATGTTCACAGAGGGGATATGTATTGCTCACCTTGTAAGACCTCAAACATGTGAGGTATGTGATGTTCACAGAGGGGATATGTATTGCTCACCTTGTATGACCTCAAACATGTGAGGTATGTGATGTTCACAGAGGGGATATGTATTGCTCACCTTGTAAGTCCTCAAACATGTGAGGTATGTGATGTTCACAGAGGGGATATGTATCCCTATCTGTGTTAAAGATGTGTCTTTATTTTCTGCTTCCATCTCTTGTTGTATGGTATAGAAGTGGTGATGAAATTGTGGCTCCCAATCAGAGTATTTCAGATGGTTTACGTCTTGTCATAGGAAAACAAATGACTCTCCAGTCACAATGCTGATATAAAAGAGGATTTATTGTTGAAGTAAGGTGTAAAGATCCAGGCTTTCACCTATGCATAGTTCAAGATAAAACAAATGTCTCAGAGTAAAATATCTCAAAATGGAGATTTTAAACGTTTGCTGATTTAGTAACAGTTGAATAATGCTCAATTCCATTAGCCAGTAAAAGTTCAACAAAACTGGCTTAGGTGAGGTATTTCTGTGAAAAACAGTAAGGGCCTGTTGGAGATACACACAAACAATACTGCTGAGTCATTCAAACTCTGTTTGCGTGTGGTCTCGCCGGACCGCAAGTGACGTCACTAAGTGGGCGGTCCCTTACGCGCATCATGAACACTCGGTTCACTTCATCATGATGAAGTGAACCGAGTCTTCATGAAACGTTTAAGGGACCGCCCGCTTAGTGGCATGTGAGCAAAAAAATTATGTAACGTGCCACTTGTAATCTGGCCTATTAAATTATATGCAAGCATTTTTATGTTCCTTCACATAGAATAATAGCCAAAATAATCAGTGATTGTAGATTGTATACTTGTAGTGCTAATTGAATTCCATTCTATAAAAATGCATAACTACAATGTGAACTTTGTGGCTACAAAAGTCAATTTGCTTTAGGAGAATTGATCAGAAGACTCCCTACTGATTGCATGACTCACCTGACATTAGTAAACAAGATTTTTATAAAATTGTTCACAATGAAGGTTAAAAATAGTATTTACCTTTAGAAATCGATTAGCTGTGGAAACTGTATTGATTAGAGAAACATAGCAATTTATTTAAACTACACCGTGCACATACTTTTGATGGAATGGAATCTTTTAACAAACAAATTGAATTTTTTTTAGAAGGAACACAATATGAAATGGGATCTATTTATAGAGATTATTCAATACTATATTATACAAGATGTATAGTGTGTACTTGCACATGTTTTTAACACTCTGTAGGGTCTGACTCTGTTTCAGTCCATCAGAATGTAAATTCTAATAAACACACACACCATTTCACAGAAGTTTAAATCAAAGTCAAATCAAAGTCATTCCAGATATCATGTGGATCAGTGACTTCTTACTGTGTTATGATAGGAAAATAGTCTGGCACTGTGAAGGTAGTGGTACAGGAAAAGGGGATATAATAATCCCTGGTGCTAAACCTTAATTTAGATACATAGAGAGGGGTAGGGTGAAGACTGGCTAAGAAGGGGTTAATTAAGCACTCATTCCTGTAATTAGTAGTGTTTATGTTGATACATTCAACTATGACTAGATAATTATTAATTTAAAACTTATAATTTATTTTAACCACTTAAAAAAGAGAAAAAAAAAAAACACACAAGGGGGTTTTTAACAAATTGCTCCACACACACACTAGTAATGAACCTACTGCAATATACCCAGACCATGCGCACAGATTCCACCACCCCCCTGTATTCCTGGCCAGTAACTGGATACGCTGGCTTCAGGTGACAGGGATGGTTTCTCTGCTGTGTGCACACGTCCCTTGCAGAGGGTTAACTGTGACAGGAGTAGCCAAATACAAATTGTTAAAAAGCAGCTATATAAAATAGTCTACTATTGTGTAGTGCACAAACGCGTTTCGGCCGAGTAGCGGCCTTTCTCAATGTGCAAATTGTTAAAAATGACAAGCCGAGTGTCTCATTACCCGTAGCTTATATATCCGCCTCTAGCGTGATTTGCCCAATCACAGCGTGCCTATAATACACGCCCACCTTTAGACGAATCACGCTCGATATGTTACTATCATGCTGTGAGATAAGACTGGGTTACCGATTGGATGTTGCAACTTCAGTGCACATCCAATCACTGTTAGCCATTTACGTCCGAACTGTTAAACTACAATCAACATGTAAATAGATATGTGGATATCGGTAGATGAGATCACTTTCAAGGTCGTTTCTATGTGCACCCAAATTATTAATTCAAGGGCTAATTATGTCTTAAAATCTTTATTTAGCATGGCGGTATAACGTTAACCTATGCACAACATGCCTGACACTTCCTGATTGTAAAGACACATAGCGGCTCAAAATTAGAGTTATGCCCATTGATACTAAAATAGTTAATGTAAAAAGCATTGGAAGAACTTATTTATTTGTTTCATTTCTGATGAATTAATAGTGTGTAGATGTTATTATCTCCCTATTATTGGTTGATCTGCACTTTTGTTTGTTACAGAAAGGTATAGTAGTGAGTTTCGCCACACAGACTGATGAATGGAACACTGCTTGGTATTTACCTCAATACTGTTCCCAAAGAGAGGATTTGACACAATGAAAATAATCCTATACATGATGAATATCCTGTCATTAATATTATCATATATGCACTGCGTGCCTGGGCAACTAAATGCCCTTGATTATACGCTGCATAAAGTGAGACTAGAAGAGGGTGTAGACAGATATGAACAGAAAGGTTCGATAGTTTACATGTATTATTGTGAGAAAAAAACATTACAATTAATTCAATTAAAAAACAAATTCCATTAACTGTATCTAGGAACCCTCTAAGGGAATTTTTAATTTCTGGGTGCACATGAGAAAACGGCTTATTGATGGTTATCCAGATGTGTCATATTTTTACAAGGAATAAAAGAATTGAAAATAAATAAAGTAAAGTAAATTCAATGATATGTTCAGCAAACTTAGAGCATCAGAGGAAGGCCCAAAAATTGTTATTCTCATTCATGCCATTAGGCATGACAGCATTTAAATTAAATATCCATCTTGCTTCTTTTTTAAGAAGTATTTGTTCCATATCTTTTCCACGTATACCTGGACGTATTGTTTCTAGTCCCCAACATTGAAATGTGTTAGTTTTGCCTTTGTGATGATGTAAAAAATGCCTCGCAACACTGGTGATTTGTTTGCCTTTTTCTACATCCTTTGCTGCATTTCTTATATTGCTAAGATGTTCAGTAATTCTAACACCCATTTGCCTTGTAGTCATGCCTACGTAAAAACAATTGCAGCTGCAAGATAGACAGTAAATCACATTTGAGGTTTTACAAGTAATGTGATTCTGAATTGTCCATTTTCTATTGAACCTATCCATCATATATTTCTTTTTAACCATATATATGCAGTTTTTACAATTACTGCATGCTATGGAACCTTTATATAATGGGGCTTTTTTGGCATTTCTTTCAAAGTGGCTGCAAGTTAATTGATCACTTAAATTGTTGGCACGTCTATAGGTACATAATGGTTTCTGTGGGATAGTGGAATTTAGTTGTTCATCTAATTGTAGTATATGCCAATGTTTTAATAGTATGTTAGACACCTGTTGGCTTTGGCTACAATATGTAGAGATGAATCTTACAGGGTTGGAATTTTCCTCTTTCTTTTTTGGTCTAAGAAGCTCCTCTCTATCTTTTTGTAATGCTTTCTGATAGGCTCTCTTAAGAGACTTTCTTGAGTAACCCCTCAACAATAATCTCTCCCTTAGTTCATTGGCAGCCCTTTTGAAGGAGTCTAATGATGTAGAATTTCTGCGGATCCTTAGATATTCCCCAATGGGTAAACTCCTAATAGTGTTGGGGTGGTGAAAGCTGTTTGCATTCAGAATATTGTTGGTAGCCGTAGGTTTTCTAAAGGTTTCCGTCTCTACATTATAATCACCCTTGTTAATCGTTAAATCTAGGAATTCTACCCTGTTAACATCATGTGTCATAGTCAGATATAGTCCAAAAGGGTTATCATTAAGGGTAGAGATAAATTCATGGAGTAGTTCTATAGAGCCCTCCCTGTGATGTGTTTGGTAAACTGTAAGAGATTATTGTGAAAAACTATAGTTTTTCACAATAATCTCTTACAGTTTACCAAACACATCACCCACTGGTCCAGGTATATAGATGATATCTTTTTTTGTATGGGAGGGCTCTATAGAACTACTCCATGAATTTATCTCTACCCTTAATGATAACCCTTTTGGACTATATCTGACTATGACACATGATGTTTTTTTCTCACAATGATACATGTAAACTATCGAACCTTTCTGTTCATATCTGTCTACACCCTCTTCTAGTCTCACTTTATGCAGCGTATAATCAAGGGCATTTAGTTGCCCAGGCACGCAGTGCATATATGATAATATTAATGACAGGATATTCATCATGTATAGGATTATTTTCATTGTGTCAAATCCTCTCTTTGGGAACAGTATTGAGGTAAATACCAAGCAGTGTTCCATTCATCAGTCTGTGTGGCGAAACTCACTACTATACCTTTCTGTAACAAACAAAAGTGCAGATCAACCAATAATAGGGAGATAATAACATCTACACACTATTAATTCATCAGAAATGAAACAAATAAATAAGTTCTTCCAATGCTTTTTACATTAACTATTTTAGTATCAATGGGCATAACTCTAATTTTGAGCCGCTATGTGTCTTTACAATCAGGAAGTGTCAGGCATGTTGTGCATAGGTTAACGTTATACCGCCATGCTAAATAAAGATTTTAAGACATAATTAGCCCTTGAATTAATAATTTGGGTGCACATAGAAACGACCTTGAAAGTGATCTCATCTACCGATATCCACATATCTATTTACATGTTGATTGTAGTTTAACAGTTCGGACGTAAATTGCTAACAGTGATTGGATGTGCATTGAAGTTGCAACATCCAATCGGTAACCCAGTCTTATCTCACAGCATGATAGTAATATATCGAGCGTGATTTGTCTAAAGGTGGGCGTGTATTATAGGCACGCTGTGATTGGGCAAATCACGCTAGAGGCGGATATATAAGCTACGGGTAATGAGACACTCGGCTTGTCATTTTTAACAATTTGCTCATTGAGAAAGGCCGCTACTCGGCCGAAACGCGTTTGTGCACTACACAATAGTAGACTATTTTATATAGCTGCTTTTTAACAATTTGTATTTGGCTACTCCTGTCACAGTTAACCCTCTGCAAGGGACGTGTGCACACAGCAGAGAAACCATCCCTGTCACCTGAAGCCAGCGTATCCAGTTACTGGCCAGGAATACAGGGGGGTGGTGGAATCTGTGCGCATGGTCTGGGTATATTGCAGTAGGTTCATTACTAGTGTGTGTGTGGAGCAATTTGTTAAAAACCCCCCTGTGTGGTTTTTTTTTCTCTTTTTTAAGTGGTTAAAATAAATTATAAGTTTTAAATTAATAATTATCTAGTCATAGTTGAATGTATCAACATAAACACTACTAATTACAGGAATGAGTGCTTAATTAACCCCTTCTTAGCCAGTCTTCACCCTACCCCTCTCTATGTTCTTACTGTGTTGAACAGACATGAAGGCCGATTTATCAATGTCTGGCGGACATAATCCGCTGTAGCTGAACTGCTTGAGCAATGCCGCCTCCTGCAGATTCGCGGCCAATTAGTCGCTAGCAGGTGGTGCCAATCAACCCGATCGTACATGATTGGGCAGATTGATGTCCGCAGCCTCAGAGGAGGTGTACGAGTTAAGGAGCAGCGGTCTTAAGACTGCTGCTTCTTAACTCTTGTTTCCGGCGAGCCTGAAGGCTCGTCCGGAAGCAGGGGTATACGGCCCAATTCGGGCTGTGATAAATCGGCCACATGGAGTTAAAAATTCAACTGTCCTGATTTAAAAAAAATAAACTTTACAGTGTACTTCTGTTAAACTTTACAAAGTGACTTATTTTTTTAAATATTTACAAATGCGTAAACATACCATAGTTCCTCCGCCCGCAACTCCTACTGTATTTAGCAGATTGATGACGAATATGGCTTCCTCTAATCGTTGCGTGCCCCTTTTGGCATTGGCTCGTGGTTCAGGCAACAATTGGAGGAGGCCGGATTCGTCATCCATATGCTAAATACAGTAGGAGATGTGGGAGGAAGAACGGCAGTATGTTTACCATAACACATTGGTAAATATTTTTAAAAACAAGTGCCTTTGTAAAGTTTAATAAGTTAAAGTGCCTCTGTTTTTAAGATTATTTTTAGATACTGGGCAGTAATTCATTAAACTTTACAATCACTTTAAATGTAGCTATTTCACATTGCTCCTGTTATCCTTTCCTGAAAGTTAGCTACTGTCTAAAATCATGCATGTTTCTTGAGCACTTTATAACATTGTTATAAACACTGCTACCATATAGTGATCAAGACTAGTGATGTTGCAAACCTAAAATTTTGCGTTCGTGAACAGCGAACGCGAACTTCCGCAAAAGTTCACGAACTGGTGAACCGGGCGAACCGCCATTGACTTCAATAGGCAGGCGAATTTTAAAACCCACAGGGACTCTTTCTGGCCACAAAAGTGATGTAAAAGTTGTTTCAAGGGGACTAACACCTGGACTGTGGCATGCCGGAGGGGGATCCATGGCAAAACTCCCATGGAAAATTACATAGTTGATGCAGAGTCTGTTTTTAATCCATAAAGGGCATAAATAACCTAAAATTCCTAAATTGTTTGGAATAACCTGCTTTAAAACATTAGGTATGATGTTGTATCATTCAGGTAGTGTAAGGGTTACGCCTGCTTCACAGTGACAGACCAGTGACAGGCCTGGCACACACGCTGGCAGGCAGGCAACTGCTATTAGATTACACTAGCAGACTGATGTTTCACAGTCAAAAAAGTTTTTTTTTAAAAAATGTACACTACTGTTACAACAGATATGAGTGGTGGCCCTTAGCAAGTGGGCCTGGCACACACGCTGGCAGGCAGGCAACTGCAATTAGATTACACTAGCAGACTGATGTTTCACAGTCAAAAAAGTTTAGTTTTTTTAAATGTACACTACTGTTACAACAGATATGAGTGGTGGCACTAGTTGGCAAGTGGGCCTGGCACACACGCTGGCAGGCAGGCAACTGCTATTAGATTACACTAGCAGACTGATGTTTCACAGTCAAAAAAGTTTTTTTTTTAAAATGTACACTACTGTTACAACAGATATGAGTGGTGGCATTAGTTGGCAAGTGGGCCTGGCACACACGCTGGCAGGCAGGCAACTGCTATTAGATTACACTAGCAGACTAATGTTTCACAGTCAAAAAAGTTTTTTTTTTAAAAATGTACACTACTGTTACAACAGATATGAGTGCTGGCACTAGTTGGCAAGTGGGCCTGGCACACACGCTGGCAGGCAGGCAGGCAGGCAACTGCAATTAGATTACTCTAGCAGACTGATGTTTCACAGTCAAAAAAGTTTTTTTTTTAAATTTACACTACTGTTACAACAGATATGAGTGGTGGCACTAGTTGGCAAGTGGGCCTGGCACACACGCTGGCAGGCAGGCAACTGCAATTAGATTACACTAGCAGACTGATGTTTCACAGTCAAAAAAGTTTTTTGTTACAAAATTTACACTACTGTTACAACAGATATAAGTGGTGACACTTAGCAAGTGGGCCTGGCACACACGCTGGCAGGCAGGCAACTGCAATTAGATTACACTAGCAGACTGATGTTTCACAGTCAAAAAAGTTTTTTTAAAAAAAAAATTACACTACTGTTACAACAGTTATGAGTGGTGGCACAAGTTGGCAAGTGGGCCTGGCACACACGCTGGCAGGCAGGCAACTGCAATTAGATTACACTAGCAGACTGATGTTTCACAGTCAAAAAAGTTTTTTTTTTCAAAATGTACACTACTGTTACAACAGATATGAGTGGTGGCACTTAGCAAGTGGGCCTGGCACACACACTGGCAGGCAGGCAACTGCAATTAGATTACACTAGCAGACTGATGTTTCACAGTCAAAAATGTTTTTTTTTTTTAAATTTACACTACTGTTACAACAGATATGAGTGGTGGCACTAGTTGGCAAGTGGGCCTGGCACACATGCTGGCAGGCAGGCAACTGCAATTAGATTACACTAGCAGACTGATGTTTCACAGTCAAAAAAGTTTTTTTTTACAAAATTTACACTACTGTTACAACAGATATGAGTGGTGGCACTTAGCAAGTGGGCCTGGCACACACGCTGGCAGGCAGGCAACTGCAATTAGATTACACTAGCAGACTGATGTTTCACAGTCAAAAAAGTTTTTAAAAAAAAAATGTACACTACTGTTACAACAGTTATGAGTGGTGGCACTAGTTGGCAAGTGGGCCTGGCACACATGCTGGCAGGCAGGCAACTGCAATTAGATTACACTAGCAGACTGATGTTTCACAGTCAAAAAAGTTTTTTTTTACAAAATTTACACTACTGTTACAACAGTTATGAGTGGTGGCACAAGTTGGCAAGTGGGCCTGGCACACACGCTGGCAGGCAGGCAACTGCAATTAGATTACACTAGCAGACTGATGTTTCACAGTCAAAAAAGTTTTTTTTTTCAAAATGTACACTACTGTTACAACAGATATGAGTGGTGGCACTTAGCAAGTGGGCCTGGCACACACACTGGCAGGCAGGCAACTGCAATTAGATTACACTAGCAGACTGATGTTTCACAGTCAAAAATGTTTTTTTTTTTAAATTTACACTACTGTTACAACAGATATGAGTGGTGGCACTAGTTGGCAAGTGGGCCTGGCACACATGCTGGCAGGCAGGCAACTGCAATTAGATTACACTAGCAGACTGATGTTTCACAGTCAAAAAAGTTTTTTTTACAAAATTTACACTACTGTTACAACAGATATGAGTGGTGGCACTTAGCAAGTGGGCCTGGCACACACGCTGGCAGGCAGGCAACTGCAATTAGATTACACTAGCAGACTGATGTTTCACAGTCAAAAAAGTTTTTTAAAAAAAAATTTACACTACTGTTACAACAGTTATGAGTGGTGGCACTAGTTGGCAAGTGGGCCTGGCACACATGCTGGCAGGCAGGCAACTGCAATTAGATTACACTAGCAGACTGATGTTTCACAGTCAAAAAAGTTTTTTTTTACAAAATTTACACTACTGTTACAACAGATATGAGTGGTGGCACTGCAGGCAGGCAACTGCCATTAGATTACACTAGCAGACTGATGTTTCACAGTCAAAATTACACAGGCAAAAAAAAAAAAAAAAAAAAAGATGTTCTAGCCCTAAAAAGGGCTTTTTGGGGTGCTGTCCTTACAGCAGAGATCAGATGAGTCCTTCAAGACTGTAGTGGACACTGAATACACTAGCCTAGCTATCAATTTCCCTATAAAATCAGCAGCAGCTATACTATCCCTCCTCTCACTAAGAATGCAGGATCAGAATGAATCTAAAATGGCTGCTGTCCAGGAGCTTGGAGGGTCTGGGAGGGAGTGTCTGCTGCTGATTGGCTGAAATGTGTCTGCAGACTGTGAGATACAGGGTCGAAGTTTACTCAATGATGACGAATAGGGGGCGAATTGAACATCGCATATGTTCGCCCGCTGCGGCAAACGCGAACAAGCTATGTTCGCCGGGAACTATTCGCCGGCGAACTATTTGCGACATCACTAATCAAGACACGTACTCATTCTTCTGGCATCCATCACACCCAGATTCTTCTATCACACTGCTAGATAGGGAAGCACAATTCATCACTCCAAAGAACACATTTCCATTGTCTCAGTGGCAGCATGCTCTACACCGCTCCAGCTGACACATTGCATTGTGCATGTTGATTTGAGGCTTGTGTACATTTCATGATGCTCCAGACACACAGTTCTTGTGCTGATGTTGCTTCCAGAGGCAGATTGGAACTTTGCAAGACTGGATTGGCCTACCAGGACACCAGGAGATTTTCTGAGGCTATGCAGTTGTATCACCTCCTTTTTCCCATCCGAGCTATACGTATTAAGGTCACAAAATATTTCCTTGTAAGCTTTATTTCCTGAACCAGTGATGGCAACCTTGGGACTCCAGATGTTTCTGAACTACATTTCCCATAATGTTTTCCTAAGCATCATGGGAAATGTAGTTCTGAAACACCTTGAGTGCCAAGGTTCCCCATCACTGTCCTAGACCATGTGCCATTTTAGCAGCCCATTCTTTGAATGGTTTCTAGTGTCTAGTAAAGTAACATTGTGAGACAGAGTAACACACTACTTTGAGTGTCTTCTGCAGATTATGCCATGGATAATTATTTTCACACAGTGAAAGAGGGTTAAGGAAGAAATTGGATTCAAGGGTGCCTATATAATAATAAGCTGTCATGTTTTGGTATTACAAGCTAATATAATTTAATTTTGAATAAAAAAAATGATTAAGCAGTATCCCAGTAATCCCCTTGCTAGAAATGGGGGTGTATTCTACAGACTCAATAGAAATAGGACTGGTCTTCAAATGTTTCCACAGTTGTTTTTTATTTCCAGTCCAGCCCTGTATTTCTGTAATGAGTGATGCAATGGATGAAAGGCGATTTTTATATACTACGTGATTCAGCACTCGGTGACGCCACTCTGTGAGTTTGTGCGGTCTACTACTTTGTGGCTGGGTTGTTGTTGTTCTAACTTCCTAGAGGCATCCTTGGAGTTGACTGGGGCAGATCAGGTAGGGCAGAAATTTCACAAAATTGACTTGTGGCAAAGGTGGCGTCCTATTACGGTACCATGGTTAAAGTCACTGAGCTTTTCAGTACAACATATTTTTACTGCCAATATTTGTCTATGGAAATGTCATGGCTTGACAGGTTAGCGCAACTTAAACCCTCCTGTAAAGGGTAGTGTTTTAAAAATTGCATAAAACACAACATAAATGCTTTCAAATGTACAGGTACACTCAAGTAAACACTATCTGATATTATACTTACATATACATCTTTAAATATGTGTATGTATGCATATATATATACATATATAATAATATAAAAAAAAAAAATTATTATCAGCACTCTTATAATGAAACAACTTGTGTTTATTTGTCTTATAGTTTAAAAGTGAAATAATAATATAAGCCCTACATACTCTCGATTCACACAGACCATGTTTACCAGAAAAGAAAAAAAAGAAAAGGAGAGAAATACCCTAGGCATCCCTAGGGAAAAAAATGTGTACATCTTAACAATAATTGCTGTGTTTGAAAACTGTTAGACCCACAGTTAGATATACATTGCCTTATATATATACATCTCAGTGTACAGGGATGAAAAGCAGCAGGTGCAGCGAGACTTTGCAACAACCAACATGAATGTGTTACTCACAATCACCTCTGTACCTTTTTCCTCAGAATACCTCGACCTACCGTATCACAGGCAAGTATCCATCCAATTTTCAGCATATACAAACCCTAAAGGGGATGGTGACTGTATCGTGCAACAAACAGTCCAATAACTGAACTCCGTGACCTCTGGACCTTGTGACCACGTGACTACCTGACGCATCAATGACAGCCTTTGACGCGTGTTTCAGGACTCCGTCCTTGACAAAGATTCCTGGCACCTGCACACAGTCACCACTCCACACACAGGCCTCCCAAACTCAGTCCACATATTCCTGGCACCTACACGCAGCCACCTCTCCACCCACAGGCCTCCCCCAACTAATTCTCAAGATACCTGGCACCTGCATGCAGCAACCACTCCACCCACAGGCCTTCCAAACTCAGATTCCAGATTCCTGGCACCTGCATATAGCCACCACTCCATCCAAAGTCCTCCCAAACTCCATCCCCAGATTCCTGGCACTGCCCACAGCTCTACAAGATGTTTTCTCCCCCAACAAAACTAACATCAAGAAAGCCTGTTTAAAGTTAGACATCCGTTTCTTAAAAAGATATATAAAAGCAAAAATAAAATGATCTAATGTGCAAATAGCTATGTGTTCAACCTCTGTAAAGAGGTTTAACACAATTAAATTCAGATCCATATCAATAATTCATTACATGGACCTAGCTGAATACATCTGGTGAGCGAATGAGAAGAAGCATATGTATGTAGCCACCAATTACCCGCTAGTTGCCTTTAGTACATTGCTTCTCATGCTTTTCAACAAAGGATGCCAATATAACAAAGTAAATTTGCCCATAGAAGTAAATTGCAAAGGTTCTTAAAATGATATGTTCTATCTGAATCGTGAAAAATTAATTTTGATTTTCACATCCCTTTAATCAAATATGCACTGTTATGCACTCAATGTTTCAGAAGCATTTATCCATTTCTATGTGTGGAAGGGGAAAGTTCCCTCTAAAATATTTATATATCTCATGCTAAACTTTTTAAAATCTTCCAACACACACACACATATATATATATATATATATATAGTGTATATAACAAGACAAGTTTTGTAGCGTCGCGCTCTGCCTTACCCTGCACGTTTTAACGGCACACTGGAGCGTGGGGACTGACGACACACACCTTCACTAACAATGCTCCGTAGAAGACACCGCTCGTCCACAGTGTCCAATAAGTATAAAACAACATAGGATACTCGGGCACTCCTTTAGGTTAAACGATTTCAAAGTTTATTCAAATACTTCTGTAGTAAAAGCAGACAAAGAATGTCAAATAGCAAAAAAGTCTCCGCTTAACAGACAAAATTCCACTTGTTGACACTAGCACATAAAACACAGTAAATGAGTCTGTTAAGCGGAGACTTTTTTGCTATTTGACATTCTTTGTCTGCTTTTACTACAGAAGTATTTGAATAAACTTTGAAATCGTTTTACCTAAAGCAGTGCCCGAGTATCCTATGTTGTCATATATATATATATATATATATATATATATATATAAACACTAATCAGAGCTGTAGTGTTTGTTTGCAGTCTATAAATAGCCTTTTTATGATTTCCTTTCAGCATAGTGCATATTTTTTGAAGTTAGTTATCAATCAATACAAGAAGATATCAGTACAACAAAGGCGTTGAATGATTTAGTTATTATAAGAGATATTGCATGCCTCTGTGGGTCCTTTCATTTAGATTAAGATAAAGAACACTTATGAGCACATGCTGTGAATATTGGAATCAGATCTAATGTAGAGCATACTTCATAACTGGCAGAGATTCTGGGTAAGGATTTATATCTCTTGAATACTCATAAGATGATATGTCTTGCTTCAGTCTACTTTGTTGTTTATTCAGGTTTCAAATAGTTGTCTTTAATAATAGTTATGGTTCTCATTTACATTCAGGAAATGTAACCCAAGATGAGTCATTACATTGCATGAGTTACCAGTACACAATATTAATGGTTTGTTTAAACATAACGTGCATCTGTACCAAATTTTCACGATGTGGCTTTTTCTCGTCTTTGTGATAAGCACAACAGGATTTATTAAGAGAGAGGGCTTTCAATGCATTTCTAAGCGGTTTGAATTTTAAATATGTCTTTAACTGACTGAAATGTGTAGTATCGATTAACTGAATTGTATTAATTGTGTATTTGTGTTTGTGCTCTGTATATGTGCGTTACTGTATATGTGTGTTAAAGGGACATGAAACACAATTTTTTTTCTTTCGGGAACATTTGAAAACTGTATTTAACATTCGAAAATCGAATTTTTAAAATATTCGTTCTTATCAACATTCTATTATGTAAATCGAATTTCTACAATAACATTCGTTCTAACATTCAAATTCGAATATAAACACATTCACCCATCCCTACTTGGCAGTGTCATATGCAGGGCTTGTAAGGTCCTTTGCAGACTGGGAATTATGTTTTGATGTTTACAATTGACCAAGGAATTTTTAATCTATGTTAAATTATTAAACACACATCCTTGACCTCATGAAAACCTATTCAGGCTTGTCTCCAGCACCTTATCTTCACTGCTTGCACTATTAACAATTATCCACAGGCGCAGCTC